>NW_006289214.1:2644162-2658858 GCF_000327345.1 Myotis davidii
TAATAAACATACCTGGATTTCTGAGCCAGATGATTTGTGGGTGGTAGCATTATTCACCACCTTAGCATTTTGCACTGAAATGGAAAAAGATAAAATGTCAAAGAGAAATTATGACTGACAGGAATTTCTGTGGTAGCTGTACCTATGGAATGACTGGACATGATAGCCTATGTCTGATATCATTGTAAAAAAATCCATGAATAATTTGAGGCTGGAAATGAAGAGCCAAAATGCATACAGTTAGAGTGAGCGGCTTAAAAAAAAAAAGGAATCATGTAGTTTCAATTCTTTGCAATTAGAGTTGAGAAAAATGTGTGTATGTAGACAAAAAACACACAACTACTTGTCTGTGAATGTTTTGATCCATATCACAAAACCTTTTAGCAAGGTCTGATTTTTTTGTACTTTTAGGAAGAGTTGAAGTATAATGATTAGACTATGATTCATCTTGTTTGCCTCTCACCACAATTTTTAGTTCTACCAAGAAATGATTTACTGAGAAAGGTCAGTAAGTATAACTTGGCATGCTTATTTGTTCTCCAGGAAGTGCAGCCCAGACTCTGAGGACAGAGTTCTGGTAATGGCTTTTAAAATAACTCATAGACAATCTTTACAGAAAAATAGCTAGTAACCATGGCTTTAGTCTCTAAAACACAATATATATTTATTATAAATAATATCAATCATATGAAGTTATTAAAATAATTAAGATCATGGGGTGCCCTAGCTGGTTTGGCTCAGTGGAGAGAGCATTAAAAGCACATAAGTGATCAATTTACATAAGATTGAAAAACAAAACTGATTATATTTTGTTATTCTGTGAATGTATCACATCATAGATAATAATAGCTAGTAGTTCTGGGTCATAAAAATCAGTGATAGTAGAAAGAGCAATTGTTACTCCCTAAATACAGAGATTCTTGCCAAAGACTGCTATTGCCGCTACACAGTGAATACAAACAGATTTTTACAAATGCTAATTTTGGATGATCTGGAAAAAGTTTGGCAGAAAACAAATCTAACGTGATTGAAAAACCTAGGAGGAGAAATGCTTAAGAACTACTCACAAAAACAATCTTATAAAATAACTAAGATTTAAGTGTGGAACTAGGGAGAATTTTGAGGGGGCTCTATGTTAATGCCTAGGAAACGAGAACAGCAATGACCTTTTATGGGGACTAGATGGGAAAGCATGTTCAGTTTATGCTGTCACAGACCTTCTGGAAACAACAATTCAGTGAAAACATGAGAGTTCATTCTCTGAGAAGCTAAACAAAACAAAACAAAACAAAACAAACAAGTTACAAAAGAAAATATTCTATCTTGTTAGTGTTAAGGATCTTACAGGGGACTTTATTTTGAAGCATGGTGGGGGATAACTAATTCAATAAATCAAATCTCATTTACACATTGTAATGCAATCTCTCTCTACTATCTTTCATCAGAAGTTTGTCTGAATATATTTGAAATGGTCCAGAAAAGGAAATACCCACACATTGCATGGCTAAAGCATCTGAAACAGCACTGTGGCTTTGAGTGAGTACCATTTTGCTCCTGCTTATTTGTACCTGTTGCGGTATCCAAAGTTCCTCAAATTGAATATTGTGTTGATGTTGTTAATCCTTGCCCAAGGATATCTTTCCACTGATTTTTAGAAAGAAGGAAAGAAGAGAGACACACAGAGAGAAGCATCAATGTCAGAGAGATACATCCATTGGTTGCCTCCCTCATGCACCTTAACCAGGGTCTGGGATTGAGCCTACAACCAAGGTAGTGCCCTTGATAAGAATGGAACTTGAGACCCTTCAGTCTGCAGGCCGACTCTCCATCCACTGAGCCAAACCCACTAGGACTCAAGTTGAATTTTATTTGTGTAATTCCTTCTGTGAGATTAACTCTTTACCTTTGGTCATTGTGTGGGTTTCTAAAAGATCTGTGTATTGCACTGTGTGCCCACCACCCAAAGTCAAGTCTTCTCCAGTCACCATATATTAGACCCTCTTACCCCCCACCCTTTTCCCTCTGGCAACCACCACACTGCTGTTTGTGTTCACAAGTGTCAGTTTTATACACCACATATGAGTGAAATCATATATGTCTTAGCTTTTTCTGACTGACCTTGAGAATATTATGCTAAGTGAAATAGGCATGTGTGTTAAAGTTGGCGGGGTTTCCTCTGGGCACAGGTAAGGTAACTGTCCTACAGATTGCAATCACATCACTATTAGCTGGCTGCTTTTTACTATCTTCTAACTGTTATGAAGTCAAGGTTAAAATACTCTAAAGGTCTGAAAAGAGTCCTGGAATTCCTATTCTACATAATGTGGTAAAAATTATTAGGAGATAAGGCAACACTTCATATACTTCCCTGGTCATGACTTGATTACATTTTTAGCAAGTCAGCTGACAAGGTAGGCAGAGATGTGAGTTAGGCCATAAAACTAAAGTTCCCTTAGATCAGAACGAAAAAGTTATAGTTGAAATATAGCAAGGTTTTACAAACTCCTACATTACACCAGATATATCATTTTAAGTACCACAATTATATCATGGGGCCAGAATTCAATCTAGTAAGAGGCAGCACCTCCTCCCAACCCCTGAGCCCCAGAATATGATTGCTAGAAATCAACTCTTAGTGGAGAAAGTTACTGATAATTCCTTTCAACTTATATGCTCTTTATATGCATACTAGACCTCCCCAACCTCATGATTCACAGACCCTGGCAGAGGTGCTGCTAATATCTTGGATCTAAGTAGGAGTCTCTGTCCTGGTGCTGGAATATTGCCCAATGAGGTTAATTTCAGAGCTTGCACTGACACCTATTGGATTAGCATGAGAGAAACCTAGCTCCTAATATAAATCCAAAGATCAAATTTTATTTTTACTCTAGCCAAGCTACACTTTACTTGGGTACTTTTTAAAATTTTGTTTCTCTCCAACACGGAATTAATACAACCAGCCAAAAATGTAGGTCCTTTTTTGAACAAATACCTACATCCCTGCTTATTCTGCCTACTACAATGCCCTGAGTCCTGGCCACCTCTTGAGATTTCTCTAGGAATTTTTCTTCAAGAATCATAAATTCTCCTTTATGTATAGCCCCTGCCCTCCTCACTGCCCAGTTCTGACTATAGTAGAAGCAAAGCATCCAGGAATCTCGTGATTTTTAATGGGTCAATGTGGCCTGAGTCCAAGTGCCCCAACAACCGCTGGCCTGTGGCATTCTGAACACACAGGTATAAGGGAGCCTGGATTATGCAGTTTATGGCGTGACGGCCTTGGGAGGTCTTAGAAGTGTGAATCTCCAAGATAGAGTTCATGTTAAACCAGATTTCAAGAATGTATCTTTGAAAAACTATTGAATCAAAGCATTATACTATTTAGAAGTTATAATATCCACATGACCCACAAATGAGTGGCCAATAAATGCAAACTATTGCAGAATATTTTAAATAAAATCACATTTTATATTCTGAGATAGAGAAATACAATGCTTTAAAGTGGAAACGTCTGTTCACACATCCTATTACCTCCATCTACTTCTGTCTTCTCTCGTGCACAAACCGCTGGCCCTGGAGAAGTCAGCATTCTCATATGTTACGTGTTCTACCATAGATGATGTACCCTCTCTATTTCCCCATTTTTCTGAACTATAATTTTAGACAGCATATGGAGAGTTTCATTTTAGCTTACAGAGAAAATAATATAATTCTGGAACATTTTAATATAGTATATATTTATATTATCCAGGAAACATACAACTCTATGTCAAAACATCCAGAATCTGATCATGTCTCACCATTTGCACTGCCACAATCCTGGTTCTAGCCACTGACATCTTTAGCTTAATTACTGTAATAACTTCATAACTGTTTTTTCAGGCTATTTATTATTCCTGTCCCTCTCTAGTATATTCTCAAAGAATCCAGAAAGATTCTTTCAAAATTTAAACTTAGTAGTGCTGTTTCTGTGAGTAGATAACTCCTGCAGGTTCCTGTTACAATCAGTGTAAGAACAGAGCTTTCACCATGGCCTATAAGTGGTTGTCTGTGCATTACACCTGCCTTTGCCATATTTCTAACTTAATTTCTTACTCATACACACCCAACCCCCTTACCCCTTCTTTATGCACTCTTCTCTGGTTGCCTTAACACTCTTATTCCTTGATCTGTAAATACAATTATCTTCAGTCTTTACACTTGGTCTTCCTACTGCTTGGAATTCTCTTCCCCAGTATCTGATCCACCAGCCTCTCACAATCAGTTCCTTTATGTCTCTACTCACATATAACCTTAAAGACAAGCCATTCCCTGATTACTCTAATAAAACACAGCATGCCTCAATCACAGCAGAGATATCTTTTAACACTCATGACTATGTTTTTCTCCATAATACTAGTGTGACTTATACATTAGTTTTGTCTGACTTCATTACTAGTTGGAAGGCAAAAATTATGTCCATATCATGCATTTCTGTTTCTGTAGCAACGGGAATGCTGCCTGGCATATTATAGGTTATACATCATTAATAAGCAATATTTGTTAAACGAATGACTGGAAGCTTTGCATAATGATGTAATTTCATAACTGCTGGATTTACTAACTGCTTTTAAAGGAACCGTAAGTGAGTCAGGACAACAACCCCTTCACTTCTACTGATTTGGAAAACAACTTAATCCCTGGATATCACAATTATCTGAAGAGAAACCCAGATATATGCTTATGTGAAGGAATATACTTTTAACAAGTAGTCGCTACCTAAAAATTATTATAAATTATTATTCTCTACATAAATTTCATCTCCAGAATATTCAATAAATTGGCATAATGTGATACCAGGTGGTGTTTTGGCAGCAGATGACCACTTCCTCTCTGCCTGTATGCAGCGTACTACAGATGTGCTTCTGAGCAGTGCATTATCAAGGGATGCTGATTAGGATGCAAACATTCAAGGATATCTATTCATTTATATGAAAGGTTATGTAAATTAAAAGGTTAACTCAAAACCTGCACCATCTCAGAAAAAGAACCAATAAAGGGGACACTGGGTCTTCTGCTTCTCGTACTGACCCGTAGGTGGCTCTAACGTGCTGAATTCATCTTTCTCCGAGGCCACAGATGAAATCCTGAGGTGTTTTATTTAGAACCTGTTGAGACCCCATGTCCTCTCAGAAAGCTTACATTTGTATAAAAAAAAAAAAATCCAACGGTTGATGGTCTTTCTTTAAGAATCAAGTTATACCAATTTTCCACCATTATCTGCATTCTCAAGTCCTTCAAAAAGGCCTACGTGTTTATGCAGCAATATTCAACGTGCTTTGTATATGTCTAAGAAAAAACGTGTCTATCATACAGTTCTGGGATGCTTTCAATTTATACATGAACCTGGGGTTTTAAGAGATGTCCTATGAGTCATGTTGTTACTTTGGATGCCACCTAAATTGATATGTAAACCTAATTTCAGGAGGAAGCGGAATATAATTAGTGAGGATACTTTTATGTGTCTATCTTTATTTGCACTTTCCCAAAGTGAAAGCTTCATTTCACTACACCAATATAGAATGCCATCTCAAAAGACCTGAGACATGGGACCTGGGTGGGATAGAAGAGATCAATGGGAGGAAAAAGAGGACATATGGACTACTTTTAACAATATTCTTTAAAAAAAGAAAAAAAAAACACCACAAAGATTCCTTTTAAAAAGTGGTTATTATAACGAGAAATTTTTAGTAGCATTTAGCTCCTTTTCTCATCCCTGTTGTCATTAGATACAGATATTCAATTTATTTTTAAAAAATATATTTTATTGATTATTTACAGAGATGAAGGGAGAGGGCTAGAGACTTAGAAACATCGATGAGAGAGAAATACCGATCAGCTGCCTCCTGCACACCCCCTACTGGGATGTGCCCGCAACCAAAATACATGTCCTTGACCAAAATTGAACCTGGGACCCTTGAATCTGCAGGCCACAC
Organism: Myotis davidii; assembly: GCF_000327345.1. NCBI lineage: Eukaryota > Metazoa > Chordata > Mammalia > Chiroptera > Vespertilionidae > Myotis > Myotis davidii. The sequence goes on from NW_006289214.1 coordinate 2,650,138, forward strand.
CGGTTAGGGCCAGATATTCAATTTATATATACATATCAATTTAGCCTGTATATTTAAAAAAATTAGAAGTCCATTTACCAAAAGTGTGATCATGGTAAAGCATATACCCAAAGCTAATTGGATTTTTCCTGAAAGTTGTCCCAAATGAGAAATAATAAAAGTTTTGTGTTTTCTTTATTTAAAAAATATGGCTACTCCCTTATGATTTTTAGAGAGTTATGGAAATACATATATTTTTTACTTCATAAAACCAAATGAAAGTTTAAAATGATTTCTTTAAATCTTATTTTTTTCACTGGTAATTGTAATTCCCACCACCCCCTTACAACCTACCCCCCTCCCCCCCCCAAAAAAAAAGACAAAAACAAAACAGACTTGTAGTTAAAAAAAAAAAATTCTTCAGCAGAGCCTTATCCTCCTTCTTTGTAAAACCTCCATTGTCAGGGTTACCCTATTGCTCTGGCTCAGCCCTCTCAGAGATTTCTTTTTTTAATCATTATTGATATTGGGCTCCTCTGAAAAGGTGGTGGAAAACAGGATCTCCTTGGGTGATCTGCCTTTGAAACCCATTTCTTGCACAGTTTAGTGGCTTGAAAAATGGTTTTCAGGTCAAAGAGTTAAAGGTATTTTGAAGTCTCTGCTTATTTCGTTGGTAACATTGTTCTCTAGTTGGCTTCTGATTTTTCACTCCCAGTCAGTTTCTTGTGTAAATAATCATTCTCAACGATTTTATTTTTTAAAAAAAAATATATTTTATTGATTTTTTACAGAGAGGAAGGGAGAGGAACAGAGAGTTAGAAACATCATTGAGAGAGAAACATCGACCAGCTGCCTCCTGCACACCCCCTATTGGGAATGTGCCTGCAACCAAGGTACATGCCCTTGACCAGAATCAAACCTGGGACCCTTAAGTCTGCAGGCTGACGCTCTATCCACTAAGCCAAACCAGTCAGGGCAATATTTTTATTCTTGATATGGTTCTCAAATCCATTTGATTTCTTTCTTTCATACCCTTGGTTCTCTTTCTTCTTAATGTTGTTAGAGAACAGAGTCTTATATGGAAAGTTTATCTTAATATTGTCTTTGACATTCATCACCTTTCCTAAGTGAAAGGTATTATTGGGCCCTTATCATTGAAAATATTTTAAAAGTTCTGTCAAAAAGCTGTCAGCTTTTTCAAATCTGCAAGATTCTGAATTTATGTAATGTTATTTTTTGTATTTGTTGCCTGCAAATAGGTTCATTTCTATCTGTAAAATTTTGCCTAATGTAGCCAGTAATAGACAATATGCTAGATGTTTTTGGAACATTTTCTCTAAAGTAAACATGTGGCCTGCCTCAAAACCAATTGCAGTTTCCCTATTACCAAATTTGTTGCCAGTATACAGTACATATTATGGTCTTTCCAGCCCCTAATATTGGTTGATTCACTCTTTATAACCTCTCTCCTAATTAAATAACAAAAGTATGGTGTCCCCCCAAAAATGTATAATACAAACTTTGAGTCATTATAAAGGTAGGCACTATTTATTAAAATACATTTTATTTTCAAAATTGAGCTATCAGCTGTTAAAGTTTGTATACATTTTTAAAAAATATATATTTTTAGTGATTTCAGAGTGGAAGGGACAGGGAGAGATAGAAATTATTAAGGTATTACATATGTGACCTCATGGGGAGAATGAGGTCACATACGTAATACCTTAATAAAGAAATTAAAGATTGAAAAAAATTTAAAAAAATAAAAGAAATATCAATGATGAAAGAGAATCATTGATCAGCTGCCTCCTACACGCACCCTATTGGGGATCCAGCCTGAAACTCAGGCATGTGCCCTGACAGGGAATTGAACTGTGATCTCCTGGTTCATAGGTTGATGCTCAACCACGGAGCCACACTGGCTGGGGCAAGTTTGTATACAATATTTGGGATACCTTGTATTTTTAGAGTTTTTGTATAACCATATCTCTTTTTTGATACCAATTTCTGTTTTAATGTAAGTATTCACAAATTAAAAAAAAAAAAACACACAACTAATCCAATTTTTTAATCCTCTCCCAAAATATCTACCATTTGCAACGGCATGGATGGAACTGGAGAGCATTATGCTAAGTGAAATAAGCCAGTCAATGAAGGAAAAATACCACATGATCTCGGACTTGTATGCATGCATATATGCATAACCAATGGACATAAGACACTGGCCGGTGGGGGAGGCCAGGGGATAGTCAAGGGCGGGGAAAAAAAAAGACACATATGTAATACCCTTTGTAATACTTTAAGCAATTAAAACAAATTATAAACACATGTGGGTATATGTATAAATTCAGGAAATAAAGCAAAAAGATAACAATTAAAAAAAAAACTTTAATGCAATTTGACCTGTCTTCTTTCTTCTAGCAATGCTTTCTAGAATAAGGTGCTGCCAAGATACGTTTAGCAGGGAATTGAGGACATAACAATTGCATGGGATGATCTTAAGAGTCAAGATGCCTGGGAGTGGCTTTAATTGCTCGTATCCATATAAAATGAGCCAAAAGCCCTGTCTTATGGGAGCAACCTAAAAGCAAGGAGTCTGGGAAATGTACACGAACATTGATTACTGGTGAGAACTGAAAATGTTTGCCACAGTGGATCATTTATGACCAAAAACAACAAAACAAAACAAACCCACAAAAACAAACAGAAAACATTTGTATCTAAAGATACAATGAAAATTTATTATTCAATACATTGATTGTAAGGTACATTTGAGATGCAAGGTTACAAAAAGAAAAAAGATGAACTCGGGTTTGGAGAAAAAACAAAGTAGCCAACAAACAAACAAAAAACCTACTCTAGAACACTGAAATCTAAAGAGCCCACGAAAGAGACTCACAACTACGAAGTTACAAATGAACATGAAATACAAGGAGTTCTTATGGCATCAGAATGATAAAGAAAAACTATCTTCAAAAGTGGAGCAAGCTGAACCAAAACTTGGGAGAATTATATAGAAAATAGAAATAGAAATTTAACAAGATTTTATTTTATTTTATTTTGCTTGTCTCAATATGGTTTTATTTTTGTAATTAATTTTTTTAACGTTGGCCTAATTGCAGGTGTCTCCTTTTTCCCACCTTTCGTCCACATCCACTGCCCCGTCCTTGGACTTCACCAAGCTATTGTCCATGTCCATGGAGTATGCATATATGTCCTTTAGCCAGTCACTCCTATGTAGCCATGACACTGGTTCCATTTTGTTTGTTGGTTTATTTTGTTCATTAGATTCCACATATTAGTGAGATCATATAGTATTTTTCTTACTCTGACTGGCTTGTTTCACTTAGCATAATACTCTCCAGGTCTGTCCATGCTGTTGCAAAGGGTACAGGTTCCTTCTTTTTCACAGCTGCACACTATTCCATTGTGCAGATGCACCTTATCTTCTTTATCCAATAATATGCTGATAAGATTTTAAGAGATAAAGCTACTATGGCCAAAAAATGCATGTATTATATTTAAAAAATATATTTTTGTTTAGAAATCATTTGGAGAGCAATTTTCAACAACAGTGATTTTGAGAATTTGATGGTTCACCATTTTAGATAAGTTAATATATTTTAGTAAAGTTAATGTATTTTGAAATATTTAATAAACTTGAAATCTCATTTTAGAACACCATTTTGATTTAGAGTAAAAATAATATTTCAGAGAAAAAAGTATACTTATCTCTAATAACAGGCAAGTTTTCCTTTTATTCTGTTGCTTTATAATAATCTTTAATAAACTGTACACCATTATATTAGAAAATTTAGGTGGTATAAGTGTCACACATTCCATAAAAATATACTTTGTACAATCATTCTATGTGGTTTTATGAAACAGAAAATATCTTGTAAGAATACACAATATTTAAGGGAGGAAAAAGAAATGATATCCAATCTAGTTTATAGAATAATTGTAAATGTTTTTTCTTATATCCAAAACTAACCAAGATAACTGAACTTTGCTATGAAACAAAGAAATTGCCGAGCAGTAACTTGGAGATCATGTGTCATCTATCATCCTCTTGAAGGATATTTTGACATGAAGTTTAATTTGAGAGTCAGTTACCATCTTTAAAAAAAAAATCCCATGGTGCTTGTTTTCTACCATCCCTTTTTATCAATTGTCAAGAATGAAACTAATCCGAAGTGCTTTTATAACCTGCAATTTCAAAAATAATGCTCATCCACCCAACCCAAATATGTACATGAAACTCCCTGACTTGCTAAAGAAAGAACTTTTGTTATTAAATTAAAAGGCAAATGTTTCCTTCTCAGTAAAGTATAAGAATAACTCAGAAGCCCTTAGCTATTTCAGACAATATGGAGAATGTAGCAGATTATATTTCCTGGAATGTGACTGTTCAGGAAAGATGAGAATAGTTTATATTCAATATTTAAAAGAACTGAAGATGTGCAACAATTTTTGCCTTTGAAAATTAAAATGAGTTTAATTCTAATAAGAGTGGCATGCTTTACTACATAATAGATTAGAAATTTAGATTGGATGTAGATAAAGAATGGAGGATCCATAAAATACACACAGATTTCAGTTAAAAAATATCTGATGTTTGAAATTTTAATTAGCAGTAAGAGAATTCTAGGTTTGTCAAATAACAATATTTTATAGAGTTTGTATGAGCTAATTTTAAAGGAGAAAAGTGAATATAAACTCATTTTGAAAAACTCATAGATGATTATCTTCCTAGTGAAGTTGATATTGAGACAATGAAGAATAATTTTTTTATTCTGAACACATATATAATAAATGATAATAGCCTTAGGTTGTTATCTGGGAATTTTCCAATGGTATGGAAATCATTATATTCCTGAAATGATAAGTTACATATATTCAACTACACAGTTACCTGATTTATGTTAATATAAATGATTAATGGCCACTATGACAAGATAATCAGAAGTGTTCTCATATTTCCATAGTGATGCCCCATATCTTGAGCATATCAATATAACCCAGTCAAGTGGAAAATAAGCCATCAGCAACAGTAATTTGTATTTAAAATTTCTTTAAAATTCCAGCAGTGAGAAACAGACTCCCAAGAAACAAATTAGAGAAATCATGAAACATTGTTTACCATTTTTTCATCATCACAATCATTATTTATTGCCTATTTACACATGTGGGAATATGATTTTGGATTTCTATTACTTGATATATTATTAATAGGAACAACATAGAAATCTAGAGAAATCATTGGGTTTTAGGTTATGAGACCTAAAATCTATTTATGATCCCACTAACCGGTATTATAGTTTCTGATAAATCTCTTAATCCTTTTGGACAGACTGTATGTGGATTGGCTTACTTAAAAAAAATCTTTATTATTTTATGGACTCTTGACTCTTATCATATAATTTATAATATACAGACTCCTAAATAATTGTTAAACAAAGACATTAGTTAAGATTTTGAACTACCTACAACCAGTTGAATAGAATGGTTAAATGCATTTTGGGCAGTACTAAAAGAAGAATTATATTTAACAATACAGTTCTGGCTCTCCTTCTTAATATTGCAGCTTTATTTATGTCATGCTGATATAGAGGTATTAAAAGACAACACAATGTAGAGGTTATGAGCGCGGACTAGGGAACTGGGACTACTACATTTGATTCCCAAGACTGACACTTACTAGCTTTATCATCTTGAAAAGTGATTCAACCTCTATTCTTAGAGTTTCTCACCTGTGGAATGAAAAATAAGAGCTTTTATTTCACAGTACTGATTTAAATAGTAAATAAAAAAGCCTATCAGAATCTGTGTTTTTTTTCCATGATTATTATATGCATTTTCTCCACATTATTAAGGGTTACTATAGATTCCTTTTTCTTAAATATTATGCATTTGAAAGCAATTTCAATATTAATTTATTTTTATTTCAGAAAGCCTAGAGTATGAAATTATGTGGCTGAATTTTAGAATGACTCTAATTTTTTTAAATATATTTTTATTGATTTCAGAGAGGAAGGGAGAGGGAGACAGAGATGGAAACATCAGTGATGTGAGAAACTCATTGATCGGCCGCCTCCTGCATGCCCCACACTGGGGATTGAGCCCACAACCCAGGCATGCACCCTTGACTGAATCAAACTGGGGACCATTCAGTCTGTAGCCCGACGCTCTACCCACTGAGCAAAACTGGCTAGGGCATGACTCTATAATTTTTAATGTAAGTTCCATTTGTTTTTAAGTTTTTTATTTTTTAATATATTTTATTGATTTTTACAGAGAGGAAGGGAGAGGGAGAGTCAGAAACATTGATGAGAGAGAAACATCGATCAGCTGTCTCCTGCACACCCACAACTGGGGATGTGACCGCAACCAAGGTACATGCCCTTGACTGGAATTGAACCTGGGACCTTTCAGTCTGCAGGCTGATGCTCTATCCACTGAGCCAAACCGGTTAGGGCTGTTTTTAAGTTATTTTTAACCTCCACAATATCTGGGGAATGCTGTGTAAAGAGTAATCACACTGTGATTACTTCCTACTTTTTTATAGCATTGCACTGATTTCAGTTGAATAAAAATTTCTATATACAGTAGGTAAGTATAGATTTATGTGTTTTAACAAAGGTATACAGGGAGCCTGAAATTGTCTCTACATTGGCTGAATTGCATAATATGAAATAAAATTATCTAATATTTACCTAACTCATCCACATGGCCTCAACAAAGCAGACATGAAAGACAGAAGCTTATTTCAAGGGAGTTGACAAAGAGGAATGCAGTAGAAAGGGCTGCCATTCTTTGCCTGCAGCCTACAGAAAAGATTCTCTTAATTCTTTGAATATATCTGCTTGGCAATAATTGAGGGAGTAATGACTTATATTGGACCATGGCTTAATTGTATTTTGGCTGCCCTACTTTATTTGTTCAACTGAGAAACTAAATAAATGGTTTGGAACTTACAATGTTATATTTTTAAAAAGCCTTATCTATGTCACAGCAGCTTCTTGTTTCCTATGTGCTTTTTAAGAACGTCTACCATAGTCAGCCACCATCGCCAGTTGAAAGTTTGTCTATGTTTATTTCTCCTAAAATAAAATGAGAATAATGATAGTGCCTATGTTTTATAAATCTTGAAATGACTGTTTAGTTGCTGTAATAAACATGAGTAACACTTACAAATAAATTGAATTGTTCCTTAAGATCTTTTTTCCTGTACCTAAAGATAGAACGTAACTTCACTAATTTTCATTTGAAAATGTGGACTCCATAAGTTACTGAAGCTAAATGCATAAAAAGTGTGGCAAAACTGGTTCTGCATGTTATCCATGTTATAATGTCAATCTGAATATATTTAGCTACAGCCTAATTGCTCAAGACATGATCTAGTCTGAGAAAATGGTACTAATAAAGGAGTATGGACACACTCTCCCTTTAGAATTTTATTAAACACTTTTATTTTAAGGGTAATCATTTCCTTGATCATTCATTTCCTGGGAGAGTTCTTCAAAGGAGAACACATGAGATTATTTTAAGTTGACAGCTCTCCAGTGGCAGCTTACTTAAACCAGTAATAAGCTTGGAAACTGTGATAAGAGATACAATCAACTTAAGAGCTTTTCAGGGGAATAATCATAAAAATATACATTAAAACAACCGAGAAAGAGGTATTTGATTGCCACCTTTCCAAATACCACCAAGTCACATTCAGAATGATGAATAATGAAGAGCAGAAATTTGCCAGCTCACTGCTCGCTGCAGCAATCCACGCTTTACTTGGAATGGTCTCTATTCCTTTCATCTACCAAAATCTTTTTCACTTATCAGTGCTGAGCTCAATATTCCTTTTCCATAAAAATCTCTCTGAATCTGAAAGCCTTCAAATATGTTCTCCTCCTCTGAGAAAATAACAATTTTAGTTTACGTGATCTTGTTTAGCATTACAAAATATGATTTTGTTTTCAAATTCTCTTTATAGTGTAATAATCCTGTTTCATATAATTATGTACTAGCTACTTCTATTTATAAGTACATGTCAAATGATAAGATCTTCTCAAATATGAAAACATCTTGATCTTTCGTAGGTCAGTTCACTGGAACACAAACTCAGAAACAGATTATTATGCAAGAGATTTATTAGTAAGATATTTATGTTGGGATAAACATCTGTGGAAGAGGAAGAGGGGGGACATGGAGGGAGGGGAAAGTAGGGTTGTGATTTAGTTTCACAGGGATCTCAGACGATCCCACAAGGAGCTATGAAACTGAGGTGGCACTTCAGAAGTGTCCTAAATTGTAACAAGACAGTTAAGGCTTTATAATCTGTCACTGAACAGTGATTAGATGTAGGTTATCCCAGGAGGTGAGTAAAAACCAATTTATACCAATCGAGGGGGGGGTTGGGGGGGAGGCCAGGGGGAGGTCAATGGGGAAAAAAAGGAGACATACTAGGTGCACTGGTGAATAATGGCGGATTTTGTAATCAAAGAAAACACGAGAATTTCAAGAGAAACATCAAAAGTGCTTTATTCAAAGTAATGTCCATAGATAGCTACACATTTCCCCATCTTTCAGGTAATTTGTGGATAAAGTCTCAATAGAAATTTCCCTGTTTTGAGGCAAACCATTCAGAGACCCAGTTTTCCACTTCTTCATACGTTTTGAAGTGCTGCTCAGAAAGTGCGTGTGCCATCCATCAGAACAAGTGGTAATCTGAAGAAGCAATGT
>NW_006289214.1:2659287-2663987 GCF_000327345.1 Myotis davidii
CTTCCAGGAAATGGTTGTGGGGGGGGGCACAAAATTCGACATTTTTAAGCGTAAAAAACATCTCTGATGTTAACACCTTCAGAAAATTTGACATATGAAGTTTTGAAGCTTGCTATCAATACAACAAAATAGCATAAGTATCAAATTGCATATATAACAACATATGTGTAACTCCATCTGTTGAAAACAACCCACATTATTAACTGGTACACCTACTATGTACTACTATTTGTAACACTTTAAAAAATAAAATAAAAAAAATAAAACAACAACAACAACAAAGAAACAATTTATAAAAAGGGTGGAAAACTGAGAGTTGTCTTCTGGCAATTCCAATAACTAGGGACTTAAGTTCAATAGATGTAAGTGTTTAATGGATGTAGGGGGCATGTAACAATATTCATTACATATTCTTAAATAAAACTGGGAAAAGAAAAAGTTAGGAAAGTAACTCAACTAAATGCATCAATGTTAACAAATGTAATATGGTGCTATGGAAAAGTATACCAAAGCAAACAGAGGCTATAAAATAGACCCATATGTGTCCCTCTCTGCATAGGACAATAATGCAAGAGTATTTTGTCTTTAGTATTCTCCAGGAGATTGTGTGAGTCCTTTACCTAGACTGTATTACAGCCTAAGTTCTTCATCTGCCCAGAACGGCTTCCTCTTTTTTTGTCGCACACATTTGTTTCCCTAATACACACTCCCTAGTGAAATTCCTGCTTAATAATTTGTATTTCAAAATTTAATTTAATAGCATATACACTGAGTGGCCAGATCATTATGACTGGCCAGATTATTATGACCACCCGATCAGTGTAATGAAGTGAATTAGTTATGCAAATAATAATAATAATTAATAATAATAATAATAATAACAATAATAAAACCTTGAGAGTATTTGCTTAGGAAGTTTTCAATATTCAGTATTTTTGGAAGTGTTAATGAAGTACTGATGGGGTGGTCATCCTCTTCCTCCCACTCCTTCCCTCCCGATTTTCTGGCCCCAGGAAATGGAAATATAGTTCTGTTGCTTTTTCGGAACTTTCTGAAGCATAGGGGGATCTGAAGAACCATTCCAAAATAGGAAGATGTCTTAGTCTAAATTTAACAATTGAAGTTATAAGATGAAAGAATCCACTGGACCACCTATTGCATATTATGCTTAACAAAGAACAAAACAAACGAATAAAAAAAAAACAACGAGTCTTTGGATTAAGTCTTCCTTAAATGCAATGTCAGCTTCTATTGATAGGATAGTAGGAGGCTGAAATCACATGGTCCCTGTTCCTAGAGCATAGGCTAGCTGATCAGTATCACTTTAATGAAATTTCAAGACTCAGTAATAAGCTACAGGTAGTTGCTTTAGTGGATATTTGTGATTATGAGGTGGTACAAAGCAACAATATATCATGAGAGAGGTATCTTGAAAGGGTAGGTGTAAGGAATGAAAGTAAGAGTTGTTATCAGACATCAGAAGAATTTAGAAGAGGAGATGAACCCTTAAAAGAGAATTTAGCAATGGAGAGGTCAGACTAAAGGTCCAAAGGACATTGCTTCATTGGAAGAGAAATAAATGAATAAAGGGAAAGAAATGAATAAAGGATTAGAAACAAAAGGGGAAAAAAGCTGTTTTTGAAGTATCATAAATGTTAAATAAAAGGGAAATACAGTAAATGTATTAATAGGATGATATTTTCAATTTAAATTTTTGTGTGTTTATTTGTTGTGTGTGTGTTTGTTATGAATTATGTGAAAGTAATATAAATTTGGTAAAAAGTAAAATTAATACTAGATATTTAATGTGTACCATATAATTTAATAAACATTGGGGATTCAACAAAATAGTCACTAACTCAACAAATACTTGTTGAATTTCTACTAAGAACCACTAAGTGTTCTTGAGGCTGAAGATACAGAATAAAAAAAAATAGCCCAAAATTCCTGCCCTTATGACATTTACACTGCAGTGGGTAAGTAATTATATTCTTATAGATCTTTAATCCAATCATTTTCTGAGGTGTCTTCACATACTGCAAAGGCGCAAATATTAAAAATGTAATGCTAATCTCTGTAGCTAGGATTCTAGATGAAACTAATGTGTACCTCTTAGATGAACAATCACATAAGATTTGGAATCAGGAGTTAAATGAAAGCCACCTTCTGTCCTTTTATAGCTCTTTTCTTCCGGCAGGTAATGGATGACAGATTTCTACAGAGTTCCAGTGCAGATGTGGATGTTGAAAGGCAATTACAGCAGCAGCGGAAGGAAAGATTCTTGATTCCAGCTTCAGGGTAGCAGCTAAAAGTGTATGTTATTTATTTCCTGACTTATATTGCAGTCTCATAGGTTGTAGTTCCCTAGGTGAGTCTGCTATTTAAATTTTCCAGGATTGATGCTGGAGATACAGCTGTAACAGACATTTGAACAATTTTGTTAGTATCTAACTGTCTGTATAAAATATCTTCTTACTCAAAATAACCTAGATTTCTGTTTCCACACTAAACTTGTACTGATAGTATGAGCCCAATGTTATTCTATAACTTGAGATACTTAAAGTATAGTGGAATAGGTTGGCATATATCTCTCAATAGAAGTTGAAAATATTGTAATTTTAATTCATTAATGTAATTACACTGAATCATTCTACATGACAGTAAAATTAACCCAACTACATAATATTAGAGTTCTTGTCAAGATGGCAGTATAAGTAAACACAGTAGTTGGAACTTTTCACAATCACATCAAAATTACGTCTAAATTACAGAACAACCATCATTCAGAACTGACTGAAATCTAGAACTAATGATATAAAAAAAGAATCCACATTGAGACAGATAGGGAGAACAGAGACACAGAACTGGCTAATCTCACTCTCACATGAGGGACTTAAAAGCCATTTGCTCAGTGGTTAGAGCATCAGCCTGTGGGCTGAAAGATTGAGGATTCCATTACCAGTCAAGTGCAAGTACCTCTGTTGCAGGTTGGGTCCCCAGCCCAGGTCAGGTCTCACATGGGAGGCAATTAATCTCTCTCTCTCTCTCCTCTTCCTCCCACTCCTTCCCTCCCTTCCACTCTCTTAAAAAAAAATCAATAGGAAACTATCCTAGAGTGAGGATTAAAAAACAAAACAAACAAAACAAGAGGGATATCTTCCCTGTGAAGATCAAGGGAGTCTCAAGCCCACACCAGAAACCTTGGCCCAGCTTTCCAGGGCCAGTAAGAGAAGTATCCATACCTTCTAGCTGTAAAAACCAGCAGATTGTGACTGAATGAGATGGATGGCCTTAAATATGAAGATCAAACGTTTGAAACTAATTAAAAAACATAGACTATACTATGCCCTCAAAAGAAGTGTAGAAAAAGACACAATTCATTGAAGTAAGAATGGATTCATTTCAGTACACTAATTTTAAAGTTTCTTTATAAAAATGTCACCATAAGCAAAGTTATATTATAAGCCTGGAATGGAACAATTTATTTTTGCCACATCCTATATAATAAAAGCCTAATATACTAAGTGTCTGGTCATCTGGTCGTTGGGTCATCCGTTCAACCAATCAAATCATAATATGCTAATGATATGCTAAGGCTGCTCAACTACTCACTATGACATGCACTGACCACCAGGGAGAAGACTCTCTGACTGGTAGGTTAGCTTGCTGCTGGGGTTTGGCCAATTGGAACTGAGCGAGACGGGCGGGACATGACCTGGGGCCCTCCCAATGGTGCACCGGTGGGGTCTCTCAGCTTGGCCTGTGCTCTCTCACAATCTGGGACCCCTCAGGGGATGTCAGAGAGCCAGTTTTGGCCTGATCCCACAGGACAGGCTGAGGAACCCCACTGGTGCATGAATTGGTGCACTGGGCCTCTAGTGTTGATACAAGCAAAAAAAAAAGCAAACAATTCACCCAGAAGAGAAAGCTGTGTTGTTGTTGTTTTTTATCCCCACTTAAGTACATGTATTTATTGATTTTTTTCTTTTTTTTTAGAGAAAGCAAGACCCGGGGGGGAGGGGGGAAGAGAGAAACACAGAGAGAAAGATGTGAGAGAGAAAGATCAATAAGCTGCAGCTGGTACATGCCCCCATCTGGGGTCAAATGAAACCTGGGTATGTAGCCTGACCAGAAATCAAACCCACAACCCTTCAGTGCATGGGATGATGCTACAACCAGCTGTGCCACATAGGCTAGGGCAAGACAAAACTTTATATGGTAAGATGCTCAGCCTCATAAATAATTAGTAAAATGCAAATCAAATCTTGAGAAATCATTTTACATACTTCAAATTAGCAATCTTTAAAATGTATGATGAATCTAAGTATTTGAGATATGCTTAAATGATCCTATCTAATAAAAGAGAAACATGGTAATTAGCCATAACTTCACTACCCTTCCCATTGGCTAATCAGGGCGATATGCAAATTAACTGCCAGCCAAGATGGGGGCCAGAAGCCAGGCAACTGACGTGAACAGGAGGCTTCCTTGCTCCAGTGATGGAGGATGCCAAGGTTCCCTGCCTGTCACTGCTGTCTCTGAGCTGCTGTCTAAGAAACATTGTTACAAATATAGAAGCTAAACAAAACCCCAGAAACCTGCTTTCAGCCGGCCAGGATCTCAGAGCTGGAGTTGATACAGAGTTTCAATTATAGAACCTAAACAAACCAGATACCTGCTTTCAGGAGCGGAGGCCTCGG
>NW_006289214.1:2664630-2667859 GCF_000327345.1 Myotis davidii
TGCTCTGTGCCTGACAGGGGGTGGCACTGCAACATCCCCATCAACCCTGCCTTGAGTGTGACAGGGGGCGGTGCCCCAACCCCCCAATCGGCTCTACCCTGAGTGTGACTGGGGGTGGCATCACAACCGCCCAAGCCGCCCTGCTCTGTGCATGACAGGGAGCAGCGCCCCAACTCCCCAATCAGCCCTGCTCTGAGCCCAACCAGGGGTTGCACCTAGGGATTGGGCCTGCCCTCTGCCATCCGGGAGCAGGCCTAAGCCAGCAGGTCGTTATCTCCCGAGGGGTCCCAGACTGTGAGAGGGCACAAGTGGGGCTGAGGGATACCCCCCACTCCAGTGCACAAATTTTTGTGCACCGGGCCTCTAGTAATAGTATAATTCAGAATTTGTATGTTTTTGTTTGTTTTGTTAGGGGAAACTGGAAGTTGATAATATTGAAAGATGATGAAACAACACCTCTGAGTAAAGACTCTAGAGAAACTCTCATCCACCTGCCTAAAACACATACAGTTGAAATCATCGTAACCTGGTAAAATAAAAGATGTAAATAACTTAGTACAGTGGCAAAATAATGAATAAAATATATTTCACAAAAAACATATATAGAATTTAAGTGACTTATAAAATATATCAGAATAAGTAAATTTCTAACCATGATGTTGAATGGAAATTATACTGTGGAAAGATAAGTATTCTGCAAAATACTATTTTTAAAATATATGCAGATGTTGAAATAGTATAAAAGCATGGAAAAATATTAAGTATAAAATTTACTCTAGTGCTTAGGTAAAGAAAGAAAAAAGAGGAGAGTAGTGTTTGATTGCTTCTATTATCTTAGAATATAAAAAAACAAACCGAGAAAGAAAAATATTGGATACTATGGTTATTTTTTCCTCCCTTTGAAGATTATTTTAATGAAGATGACTTCAGCAGAAAACAATAATTACAGTTTTAAGACAGTCAATTAGTTACTATATACTTGCTGTGATATAAAGTTCTCTAAAAGTAATAAACACTCTCTTCCAGTTAATTTGAAAGACCTTTGTTTCATTTGTTATTTAATGTCTAAAGCAATTTACATGCTAATTAAAACCTTTAGTACCTACACTGAAGGATCTTATCAAAAGCAACTTAATTTTTTTATGAATATGGAAAATAAGTCCAGTTTATAGAAAATTTGAAGTAACCAAGTGTGGTATCTGGGGAAGCACTGGACTGTAAGGCTAAGATGGTTTCCTCATAAACCACTTCCGCATGGTAACTGTCTCCTCAGGAACAGATAATAATCAAGGATCCATTAGACAGTATGTGAATGTAGAAGAACAGATGTTTGGAAACATGCATTCATGACCTTTCCTTATTTCCCCAAAAAGTCATGAGCCTTTTTCAAAAGAAATATTGATAATTGGCTACAAATTCCCATATTAAAAAGAAGTTAAATGATCTATCTATAAAAGGTATTTATCATGCCATAGCTGGTTTGGCTCAGTGGATAGAGTGTCAGCCTGCAGACTGAAGGGTCCCAGGTTCGATTCTGGTCAAGGGCACATGCCCAGGTTGCGGGCTTGATCCCCTGTAGGGGACGTGCAGGAGGCAGCCAATCAATGATTCTCTCTCATTTATGTTTCTATATCTCTGTCTCTCTCCCTTCCTCTTTCTCTAAAAAAAAGAAAAAGGGAATATCAAAACTATTATTCACAAATAATATAATTATCTACAGATAAAACCCTTAAGAACCTACACAATTATTAGAAATAATAAGAGTTTAGCAAGTTGGCTAAATATAAGATGAATTACAACAATAAATTATATTTCCAATACTACCAACTAAGAGAAAAACATTTTAAGATACTCTTTACAATACAGTCTCTAGTGCAGCCGTGGGCAAACTATGGCCCGCGGAAATGAATAAAACTCAAAAAAAAAAAAAAAAAACCAACAACAAAAAAACAAAACAAAAAGAAAAACTTGGAAAAACCTGGGCTATAGGAGCTTCATTTCAGTGAGGCAATTTTATGCCAGATGTTGAGTTTTCCTTTTTCTTCAAATTTTCCTTCAGTCTGCCTCATAGTATTAGTAAATAAGCCTTATGTGAATTGACAAAGGCATGTTAGCACTATGAGCCAGTGCTACATGAGGACTGGAATTTTGTTTTGCAGTCAGTTTTTGTAAGAGGACTCTTATAGGTGAACTGGAAAATATGGTAGCCTGCTCACTTACATGGTAAGATATTGGACTGCAGGTCATATGCCCTCAGCTCAGGGTCATCATCTCCATTGGTTAGTCATCATGACTAAACTTAATCCACCACAAAGTCCTAATGTTGGTTAAAGCATTGCCTCTCCTGGAATTCTGATCACTATTGTGTTGTAGGGCAGAGCTCTATGTCCAACTGCCTACTAAGCATCTCTAGCTAAGTTTTAAAAAATATCTAACAGAGCTCCTAACTTTTGCTTTGCATAGGCAGTCTCAAACTTCACCTATGAAGAAGGATGAAGAGAAAGCATCTAAGTTCTATTATATTGTGTGGATGTCTGAGCTGCTAAGGCATCTAACAGCAAGATCTAAGGCAAATATTGCTTTAAGGATGTAGAGCTAAAAAGATAGGAGAAAAAAAGTGTTGAAGTTGACAAGCAATCATTCACATAGATACTAGAGGCCCGGTGCACAAAAATTCGTGCACCTGGGGGTCCCCCAGTGTCTTGTTTGATCTATATGTCTGTTCTCGTGCCAGTACTAGGTGGTTTTGAGAACAGTGGCTTTGTAATATAGCTTGCCATCTGGTATTTGATCCCTCCAACTTTGTTCTTTTTTCTCAGGATTACTGTAGCTATTCTGGGTCTGTTTTTATTCCAGATGAATTTTTGGAGCATTTGTTCTAGGTCTGTGAAATATGCTGTTGGTATTTTAATGGGGATTGCATTGAATGGGGATTACAAATTGCTTTGGGTAGTATGAAAATTTCAATGATGTTGATTCCATCAATCCATAAACACGATATGTTCTTCCATTTGTTTATGTCTTTCTTTATCTCTTTTTTCAACATCCGTAGTTTTCCTAGTACAGGGGCTACCATCAACAAATCAACAAAAGACAAGTGCAGGTGAGGATTTGGAGACAAAGGAGCCTAGTGTACAGCTGGTGGGAATGCAGACTGGTGCAGCCACTGTGGAGAACAGTATGGAGTTTCCTCAAAAAGTTAAAAATGGAACTCCCATTCAACCAGTAA
>NW_006289214.1:2668261-2671574 GCF_000327345.1 Myotis davidii
TCCAACTTCTGGAAATATATCCCAAGAAACCAGAAACACCAATCAGAGTGTACATGTGCACCTCCATATTCATAGAAGCACAATTTATAATAGCTAAGATTTGCAGCCAAGTGCCCTTCAGCAGATGAGTGGATTAAAAAGCTGAAGTACACCTACACAGTGGAATACTGCATTGCTATAAAAAAGAAGGAACTTTTACCATTTTAATGGACATGACCACTGGGGCAGTAGGGGCTTGTCCTGGGGGTTGGGAGTGGCCCGGGAGGGGTCTATGGGGGAAAAAGGAGACATATGTAATAATAATAATAAAAAAGAATAAAGTCAGCTCTGAGCTAAGTGCAATTTTGAAATATACTGTGCAATATGTGTCATATATAGGGGGAAATTTAATTCTGTTGTTCACAATGAATTTTTTTAAGAAGACCAAAAAAGACAAAGAAATGTTATAAAAAAAAAAAGATGTGGGTGAATTTTAATATAAAAAAATAATAACATGAGTTTTAGGCACATAGTTATGTTATAATTAAATACATAATTACTAGGCTTCAGCAGTGATATTACCATATGAACATTTAAGTAAGATAATAAACTAGGGGCTAAAACCTAAAAAATAAAAGTAAGGAAGTTATGAATCACAATGAAACTGGAAAACAGGCTCAAATAGTAAAATAGCATATTCAAGAGTGCCATTAGTTTTAGAAGAATGATTAAAATTTCCTTTGCTATATATGCATCCTGTATACTGCTTTTTGTAATACTTCTAAATGCCTTTGTAAATCTTTGTCTAACCATGGAAGACATGGCTGTATATTTGTATATTTACTCGTTTAGGCATTCAACAAATGTCCATTAGGTGTCCACTATGTGCCTAACATTCTTGTAAGTGACTTAATGGTTTCTTAGATTGATTTTTATTTTATTTTATGTACACGCTACAGTTCTTGGTGTATGGTAGATACTCAGCAAATACTTGTGACTGGGCAACAAATGAATGAAGGTGATATGTGCTGGTTTAAACTGGGAAGTAAAAAGCAACAATCCAACACTGTCACATTAGATTAGTTGTCAGACAAGATTAATTTAAGGTTGAAAATTGGAAAAACGTTATCATAGTAACTATACCAGTGTAAAAATACAGACCTGAAAAAGTATGAAAAATCAAATATTATGTGGATTAAAAAGATCAAATTGATTGTTTTAACTTTTTGTTTATTATGAATAATGTTGCAATAAACATTTGTGTATAAGTTGCATGAAATTTTTACTTCTCTTGGGTAAGTTTTACAATTCTTCAATTTATTCTCTTAGATTTTGATCCAAAATCTAATCCAAGACTTCTGCTAATAAAAAATTAGATAATTCTGAAGAAAACTTAAAGAGTAGATCAGTAATGAAAAATCCCTCTAATAACTTTGAAAACAGCTTCATAGGGCAACGAAGGTCTGATTTGGGGGAAATTTTTGCACTATACATATATGCAGATTCCTGATCAGGGAACTAAGAAAAAGAGATGGTGAACAGAGCTTTCAGCATTAACATTGGCTAAGAGGAGATTTCCAAAGAAATACCTAATAACCTCTACTCCCCATGCCCCACAAACACACATGCACATTCACACAATTACAATTGAAATGTGGGGTTCGAGATGCAGACTTCTTCTCATGGATCCTTGTCCTCACTAAATTTGAAGAATAAACTTGTAGAGAAAAAGGTTCCTTTAATAAAAAAATGTAGAAGTTTACTGGAAGCAGATACAAACTTCATCTAGGCAGGGGTGTCCCCAAAGGGGACCCCCTGAGGAGGAACCCTCAAATGGGAAAAGTCTGCTCTAGCTCTCTCTCCAAAGGGAAAACCAATCTAAAAAAGAAAATGTGTCTTATGTCCCTTTATATATGCTGCAGTTCTTTGTCTGAACCTGACCCTTTCTAATTGGACCCTTCCTTGATTTAGGACCCCTGTTCTTTCCTCATTGGTCATTCTGTTACATGGTATTAGTTTCAAATATCAAATCCCACATGGTGCCCCCCTATTTCTCTCCCCTTATCTTGCAACATTCCTCTCCTCTGTACAAGTGAGATAAGCATTTTGGCATCTCTGAGCTCCTATTTATGCATTCCTCTCCTATGGACCCTCTCTCAGTTGTTCTGGCCAGATATGTTTTATTACCCCTCAGGTCAGGGCTGCTTTAGATCTAACTAATGGCTGCAGAAATGCCTCCATCCTTACCGGACCCCCCTTCCTGTCTTAAGGTAGCTAGTTAACCCCTTTTACAATTTTAACCTTGAAAAGTTATACTCTGGAAATGAGGAGGAACTGGAAATGAACTAAGGCTTTGCAGGAATAAGACTGATGCTGAAAGTTTTTAAATTTGTGCATAAAGTTGATTCATAATAGCTAGTGCCTTTCAATGCCTGCCAGAAAGGAAATATACATCTCTGCTTTGGAGTGTGAGAACATTGTATTAGGTCCCAAAATATGTCTAGATTCATTGAGGTTAAGATGACTGTTTACTATGGTCAAGGAAACAAATGATTCGTTTGAGATTTTCTTCAACACACAGAAATCTTTGCTTCACATCCAAATGTACTATCTAGAACCGAGAAGTACTTTAAAATTAAAATATCAATAGATGCTTTTAACATATTATTTAAAAAGAGAATTAGTGCCGAAACCGGTTTGGCTCAGTGGATAGAGCGTCGGCCTGCAGACTAAAAGGTCCCAGGTTCGATTCCGGTCAAGGGCATGTACCTGGGTTGCGGGCACATCCCCAGTAGGAGATGTGCAGGAGGCAGCTGATCGATGTCTCTCTCTCATCGATGTTTCTAACTCTCTATCTCTCTCCCTTCCTCTCTGTAAAAAATCAATAAAATATATTTTTAAAAAAATAAATAAAAAAGAGAATTAGTACAACTTATCAAACTGAAATATAGCTTAAGAAGTACACTGAATTATAGAGAAAAATGATAAAAGTAAGAGGATTAGACATAGGTGTTAATAGTAAAAAAGGCTTAATGTGTCTATAATTGAAATTCTAGAAGGCATTTTTGTTTCTAGACATAAATGTTTATAACTTAATGTCTCTTATTTTATTTTTTAAATATATTTCATTGATTTTTACAGAGAGGAAGGGAGAGAGATAGAGAGTTAGAAACATCTATGAGAGAGAAACATCGAACAGCTACCTCCTGCACACCCCCTACTGGGAATGTGCCTGCAACAAAGGTATATGCCCTTGACTGGAATTGAGCCTGGGACCCTTGAGTCCACAGGCTGACGCTCTAGCCACTGTGCCAAACTGGTTAGGGCAGAAGAC
>NW_006289214.1:2671738-2673222 GCF_000327345.1 Myotis davidii
TTGTTTTGTTTGCTTTTGTCGTGTTTGCTGCTGTAGTTATTGTTAGTCTTTCCCTCTGATTACGTAAATGCAACAACCTCACTTTCTTTCATTTGACCTTTACTCCTTTTTTTTTCCTTTTGATTCGAACTGGGCTTGTACAGCCTAAGAGTATCCTCACTCGCCTGCCTTCCCCTCCCTTAAATGTCCACTCACTTATTAAGTCCTCAGGAAAATGAGTTTCTGGTCAGCATTAAACAGTCTTAGGAACGAAGCCTCGGGTCTGTGGACCACAGGAAAATACAACATCTAGGCCTCAGTTGAGTTTTAGCTTCAGACCTAGGAAATCTGAACAACCACCCTGACAACAGCCTTGTAAAACCAGACAGAATGATGTCATGGCTGACATCAGGACCAGATGCACTGTGCAACTCTCCCCTGCCCTAGCACTGACTAATCAACAGAGACCACAAACCTAACCACCACACTAACTCCCTTAGTCACCATAATTAATGATCTTTCCCTTATGTAACCCCTCCCCATGTGGAAGCCAGGTCTTTGAATTAAGACCACCTGTGACTCCAGGTATATTGCCATTTCCTTAATGAATAAACCTTTAATTTCTTGACTGCAAACTCCTATTTATGTTTGGTTGAGTTTGATGGGCACAGAGGAATGAATCCCTTTAATTCTCTAACAGTTTTAGTTTTGTGTATCCACAGCATATCTTCTGAGGTACACAGTTTCCAACAGTTACCCCGAACAGCAAGTTGGAGTTCTTATTCTGGGTTCATCTCCTACGAAGTTTGCAGAATAAAAATCACAGAATAAAAGATTTTAAGCAAAAGCATGGAAATTTACTACAAGCATATACAAACTCCCACCTGGGGAAGGGTCCCAAAATGGGTAACTGGTGAGGGTTTTTTTTTGTCTAAGGGTTTGTAAATGTTGGCAGTTTCTTTGTCTGTGCATGTCACTTTCTAATTGGACTCTTCCTCATTTTATGTCCCTTCATGTTTTTTTTTCCTAAATGGCTGATTTCCCCCTTCCCTGCCTGGTATCAATTTCAAAGTTTCAAAGCTTCAAGGCTTCAAAGCCTACTTGATGCTCCCCCTCCACCCCTTCTCTTGCACCATTCTGCTGCCCTCTGTGCTTGTAAGATAAGCATCCTGGTGGTTTGGAGCTGGCTCTGCCTGTCACCTATGCATTCCTTTCCCATGGACCCTACACTAACTGCCTTTCTTATTTCTAAATCCTCTCAACTCAACATGGCTCCTGAGACTTCTCCATTTTGGCCCATAGATTCTCTCTCTGTCTGGTCTGGCCTCCATAGCCCAGCGGTTCTCAACCTGTGGGTCGCGACCCCTTTGGTGGTCGAACGACCCTTTCACAGGGGTCACCTAAGACCATCCTGCGTATCAGATATTTACATGATGATTCATAACAGTAGCAACATTACAGTTATGAAGTAGCAATGAAAATAATTTTATGGTTGGGTCACAACA
>NW_006289214.1:2673861-2677176 GCF_000327345.1 Myotis davidii
ATAAGGACCTGTATTTAAAGGGCCAGAAGGTTGAGAATCACTGACAGAAACTGGGAATAAAACTAGTTAGTTATAGCTCTCTAAAATCAAGACTTCATTAATTTAAAAACAATTTCTACAGTTTCTAGCCAAACTCTTAGAATTGAAAAAAGATGCAAAAAATAAATACTGTCTGCTTCTAAGACAAATACTGTCAAGCACAGCTAAGCAGGAAGTAGATAAATTATCATAATGAAGGAAAATATTTCCTCTTTGGTTTAGATGATGGACAGGATACCATGGAAATATATATGAAAGTTACCTTTCATCTTTAATCCTAAAAGTACAGAGGGATATTTTATATGTTGGTGTTTTGGATTCTTCCAGGAAATATTAAGTAAAAGTGAAAACTTGTCAACAAAACACCCCTCTCTTCATTTTACTTCCAGGACAACTGAAGAGCTAAAATTATCTTTCATCCTTGTTACAGTTCAGATTATTTAATCATCAAAATCCTAGAAAGACATGCCTTTGTTATGAGTCTATACTCACTATCTTTTATATGGGCATCCTGTCCTGGTAGTGGTATTTAATTTGGAACATTTTCATTACTGTTACAAATTGGTAGTCAACTAAGAAAAATATGACAATTTTTATGAAACAAAATCTGTGGAGTGTGGGGATGTGAAAGAGGAGGGTATACTGCAGATGGGGGTAATGAGACTCATTACATAAAGTTCCTGCTACTAATCTGTTCCATAATGGATCTGGGCAGTGAAGGTTTCCAGGGGCTAGCAGCCTCCTCCTAATGAAGCTTTAACTGGCTGAAAACCTGACCTTCATTTTAATAGAACTGTATAAATGCCAACTTTATTCCTTTCTTGGGAATTTCCACTAAGTTGTTTTAACTAGAGAAAGCTTCTAATATTGAATAAAGTTGCTTGGGGAAACATTAAAGATTATTATTAACATTCGCTCTTAACAAGGTAACTAAATATGTGTCACCATCTAAGTGTTGAAGTATGCTTTTTTGTTATTGCTGATTGATGGGTCTATGATTTTTAAAGCATTCTGTAACTTTATAACTCATAGTCTGATAACACTACCATTCTTTATATATGTACACACAAATTAAAAGAGTTCTCAGCATGAAGTATATTTAAATATTCAGTAAAAGCACAATTTATATTACTTTTCAAGATAAATATGTAGACTATAAGTGACTCCAGGGTGTCAAGAATGGTGAAAGGCCTGAGATTTTACCCTACTTACAGACTAATGTGTTAGCCTGACACATTTTCATGGATGTTGGCTGAAGATATGAGACTCCTGATCCAAGACTCAGGATGTTATTACTTACTAGAGTCCCAGTGCATGAAATTTGTGCACTGGGAAGGTGGTGGGGGTTATCCTTCAGCTCAGCCCAGCCTGCACCCTCTCACAATCGAGGACTGCTGGCTCCCGACCGCTTGCCTGCCTGCCTGTCTGATTGCCCCAAATTGCTTCTGCCTGCCAGCTTGATCACCCCCTAACCACTCTCCTGCCAGCCTGATCAATCTCTAACTGCTCTTCTGCAAGCCCAATCACCTCCAACTGCCCTCCCCTGCAGGCCTGGTTGCCTCCAACTGCCCTCCCCTGCTGGCAATCTTGTGGCGGCCATCTTTGACCACATGGGGGCAGCCATCTCGTGTGTTTGAGTGATGGTCAATTTGCATACTGGTCATGACTAATTAACATATCTGGGCTAATTAGTATATCCCTCTCATTATATAGGATGCCACAGAAATCAACATGAGCATTAATGTATTTACATTAGTTCACCCTGTCCACAAGTCCTGCAGAGGCAATGTGAATGGGTAGAGGTGAATGCCAGCACATTTGTTGGACTATGTTACAGAAAAGGAATACTGAGCTTAAAGGGACCTCCTCTCTGAAGGAGGACATCATCTTATCATACTAGAGAGTACACATGCTTGTTCTTTTCCTCTGAAGTGAGTCACTATTTCTTCCAAGGCTGCATACTATGCAAACATTCTTGTAAATATGGTAAAAAAGGAGGCAATTAAGTATCTTGCTCACAAGAAATGAATAAATATGAAACATGAGACACACATGTAATATTATTTCATGAGCATGAACTGGGCCAACAATTTTGATTAATCTGTCATATAGATTCTGGGACATAACTGTCAATTGTTTCATGTAACATTTAGTTAAGGCTACTATCAAGAGGTCTTCCTTTAGCAGAATGAGATCAACTTGAGCACTGGCCTCAACCATCCCCTCAATGTCCTGTACAAAATCAGCTGAACAATTCCCACAAAGCACCAGAGCCTACCTTAAAAAGCCATGTAACTTTCTCAATAAATTTCTCTATTGATTTTTTTTCAGCTTTCTCAAAGCATCAATCTACATTGAGAAGGTTGTTTTGGCAATGCCTAGACTCTATCGTGGCCTACAGAGAGGAAGTCTAGGACAACCCTGTCATTCATAACAATGCTGGATAGTAAGTTGAGACTAACTTGTCTTCCAGTGCCAATTTTTTTTCAGGGACAAATTCCATTACACCTTTTTCATTGGCTGACTCCCATTATAAGAATAACTGCACATAGGAAATCACATGAATAATGCTATCGTTTTCTTCCCAGGAAAACTGCCAAAACAGCCAAAGATAGCCTGATTTTAGAGAGATCTTTCCAGGCCTGAGAGCTTAGCTGATCATACTGGTCGTGTTTACCTAAATACTTAAAGATATCTATAATTTCATCTAAGGTGCAAGTCATCATGTTTCCCAACAGGGAGGCAAGTCAGCACCCTGTCTTCCACACAAAACGTGTAGTTCTGATAGTGCCCATCATCACCCTGGATGGAAATAAAAATTATGTTTTCAACTGCTAGGGCCTCTCAAGTGTGACTTATATAAGTTAAGGGCACGGATTGAGGATCTCCAACCTGACTTCTAGAATGATAGTTCATGTCAAATACTTGAGTGGAGACCTTGATTTTGGAGGAAGTGCCAGTCATGACTGAGGGGAAGGCAGAGGGCAGGCTGGAACACACAGATCATCAATGGTGGTATTAAAGATTTAAGGTCAACGAAAATGAAAGTAAAACAAAATGGGTTTATTGAAGATAGAAATGAGGAGCAGGCCAGCTGAGAGAGAGCTCATGATCCCCAACTCCTGGGTTTAAAAAAGGGATTTTCTGGGTGAAGACTGTCAATTGCATTCAGGGATGATTGACAGAAACTACCTTTTTTTCTGGGCATGCCCTTACCCATAATGCATACAGAAAAACCCACGGGGAGTGGGGTTAAAACCCAATGCAAATTTTTTT
>NW_006289214.1:2678150-2680085 GCF_000327345.1 Myotis davidii
TATTACCCACTGAGCCAAACCTGCTAGGGCAGGATATGACATTTCTTAACCCTCCAGCAGCAGACCTTCCTTTTTTTCTCCAGGAGTGTAGTAAAAAAACCCTAGATCACCTATTTGGACTCTCATTACCCAAGTTACTAAGAATATTACCAGTCGCATACAGGGAGCTTAGCCAATCAGCAGTCAGAAAAGGTGTTTCCTCTGTAGTTCACACCAATTGCCTGTATGGCCCCTGCCCCGGCCTAACGCCTCTGGCGAGTCATTACCCCTGGGCCGGGGCACCCCCAGCTCCCTGCTGCCGCTGCCATCAACAATCACTGGCTAATGATCGATGGCTGGCTGGCTTCTCTCCGCCCTGGCCTAAAGCCTCAGGCAGACACTGATTGCTGGCTGGCTCCGCCCCATTTCCCCACCGCAACTGCCATCAAGGATTCCTGGCTGGCTCCTCCCCGGCCCAAGCCTAAAGCCTCTGGAGTCTTGTAGGATTTTTATGGTTTTCCATCTTACATTTAAGTCCTTTAGCCATTTTGAGTTTGTTTTTGTGTATGATGTAAGTTGGTGATCTAGTTTTCATTTTTTTTGCATGTATCTGACCAAATTTCCCAACACCATTTATTGAAGAGACTGTCTTGACTCCATTATATGCTCTTGCCTCCTTTGTCAAATATTAATTGAGCATAATGTCTTGGGTCGATTTCTGGGTTCTCTGTTCTCTTCCATTAGTCTATACGTCTGTTCTTGTGTCAGCACCAGGCAGTTTTGAGAACCGTGGCTTGGTAATATAGCTTGATATCTCTTAAAATTTAAATGACATAGATGTTTGAACACTCTTGCTTTTAAATTTTCAAGCTCTACTCAGGACAATCAACTTGCCCTTCAGAGCCAGTGCTAGAGTTTTTGAATTTGCTAATAATTCATTTTGCTATTGATAACACCTCATTCTCAATTAGCAGGAATAAATTACTACTTTCCAACTTCATTCAAAAGTGAATTAGATTAAGTGAAATCACCTGTATTGAGCATTTGCCAAATAAATAGGTAGTATTTGGAAGATGAAACAATAATGGATTTCACCTTTGTGGAAATGAGATCCTAGCTATTTAGATCAGTGGTTCTCAACCTTGGCTGCACGTTAGAATCACCTGGCAATCTTTTTAAAATCCTGATTTCTGGGCCTCATTCTCCGGAATTTGTTTCTTTGTTACTAATGTTGTGGCCCCACCCCATAACAAAGAAACAGAATTTCCAGAGGATGAGGCCCAGAAATCAGGATTTTAAAAAGATTCCCAGGTGATTCTAATGTGCAGCCAAGGTTGAGAACCATTGGTCTAAAGGAAATCCTGAGTCAACATAAAGCAGTAGGATTTATTTGTTTTTGTTCCCCCTACAGAGATGAAAACACATAGTAGATGAATAGCATATTATTATATAAAGTATAAACTAAAGAAAGAATATAATGAGCAAATCTTACTAGAGCTTCCATTTAGTACACTAGAAATTTTTCAGCGGGATTTTTAAATTAATCCCAAAGGGTCTTATTTTAAACATGTATTTCTCCCCTGGTTGGTGTAGCTCAGTTGCTTGGGTGTTGTCTTGTGCACCCAGAGGTCACCAGTTTGATTCCTGTCAGGCATATGCCTGGGTTGCAGCTTCATCCCCAGTGTGGGGTGAGCAGGAGGAAGCTGATTGATGTTTGTCTCTCACATTGATGTGTTTTTTTCTCTCTCTATAAATAAACTATTCTTTGAAAAAAAAAGAAACATGTATTTCTAAACATAATTATCTATGATTATAATAACAATAGATATTATGGAATCATTCAATTTGGAATCAAGAGAGGTTATATGAAAATCTAGGAATTGTTCTACCAAAATAACAAGGAATCATAATAAAATGCATTCACCAGATATATATGAGTATACAGAATTTTTTAAA
>NW_006289214.1:2680526-2681599 GCF_000327345.1 Myotis davidii
AGGAGATTTAAGTGTTAAGTTCTGAAGTGATTTGATTAAGTCAAAGCTACTAAGGGCAATGGTCCAGTCACTTCTATTATTCTGCTCAATCCCCAAGCAAAGTACTCAATTTAGTCTCTCTCTTTTTTTTAATGAACATATGTCATATCTTATATTGAAGACGAAATTGTTAGTTTGATATTAAAAGTACATTAATTACAAGTCATTAATTTCCTAAATATTTAAAAATAGGAAATACATAATGATTTATTTGAAATGTTAAAGAACAAGATTTTTTTTAGCAAGGTATGAGAGACTAATAGTTTCTGTGAAATTGCTGTTCTTTTTAAATATACAACATACTTTAAAAAATTTCTTTATTAAGTTATTACATATGTGTTTTTATCCCCACATAACCCCCCATCCCCTGTTGTCTGTGTCCATTGGTTAGGCCTATATGCATGCATATAAATCCTTTGGTTGATCTCTCCCCCTTACCCCCACCATCCCCTACCTTCCCTCTGAGGTTTGATGCTCTGATCGATGTTTCTCTGTCTCTGGCTCTGTTTTTGTTCATCAGATTTTGTTGTTCATTATATGCCCATCAGTAGATGAGTGGATTAAAAAAACTGTGGTACATCTACACAATAGAATACTACGCTGTGGTAAAAAAGAAGGAGTTATTACCATTTGCAACAGCATGGATGGAACTGGAGAACATTATGCTAAGTGAAATAGGCCAGTCAGCGAAAGATAAATATCACATGATCTCACTCATTTATGGAATATAATATGCAATATACTTTTGCTACAAAAACACATTCATCCAAACCTGGTGTGAGGTTGTTTAGGAAATATGTTTATGTTCATGTAAAGTTAGGACTTTTTGAATAAATCTTACTGAGATATCAGACCCTGGCTAAAAAACAAGCTTTAAAAGTTAATTTACAACGCATTACCTATAGATCATAAGAAAGACAGATTTACTTCTTTAGAAATATGTGTCAGTGGCAATGTCACTTGGAAACAGGAGATATTCTCTGGATTATAAAGTTGAAGACACTAGATTTATACCTCCCTTGAAGGTATAAAGT
>NW_006289214.1:2681817-2689737 GCF_000327345.1 Myotis davidii
ATGGGGAATTTGGGGAGGGGTTCCCCAACTTTTGTAATTCTTTTTTTTTTTTTAATATTTTATTGATTTTTTTACAGAGAGGAAGGGAGTGAGATAGAGAGTCAGAAACATCGATGAGAGAGAAACATCAATCAGCTGCCTCCTGCACATCTCCCACTGGGGATGTGCCCACAACCAAGGCACATGCCCTTGACCGGAATCAAACTTGGGACCCTTCAGTCTGCAGGCCGACGCTCTATCCACTGAGCCAAACCGGTTTCGGCGTATTAAATTTTCTTAATTTCTCTAAAGGCTTAATAGGCTCAAATGAAATGTTTGATATTGATTCTATTTTTCCTTTTGTTCTTTCTTCAGAATCCCAGTTATTAAAGTTAGATTACTGCACAGGCTAAACTGCTAAATTATTGCCAAGCAAAAGACCTGTACATGATAAACAATCTATAAATGACTTAGTATGTTGTTTAGCATGATGTGATGTGTAGATGAGACAGGAAGAAAAAAAACATAAATGTTTTCAAATTATATTTGAAGAGAAGCAGTTGAGCAGAGAGTTATAAGAAATTAGCCCAAGATGGCTGGTGTTTGAAAAAAAAAAAAAAGCATCATTTTGGAGGTTTGGAGAAGATTACTACTATTTTAATCACTTCTAAAGGAATTTTATTAGAAATATTTGGTTTGATATTATGATTTCTATAGTGAAGATACTTTATGTTGACTAATAAATATAAGAATATGAATTTAATTGCAACTGAGAAGATGTATAAATATAGAACGTGTATGAAAAAGTAAAACAAAATCTTAGTTATTTGTGAGAAGAATAAAATTTTCTCTATCATGTAGACATTTACAGACGACATATTTTTGTTTATTTTGTTGTGTTTTGGATTTGGCTTGATTTATATTTTTTCTCCATTTTACTTTCATTGTGATTCTTACCTCTCTGGGAAGATATTATTCAAGGAAGCAGTTCACACACACACACACACAAAAAAAATCCTGTTATTTAATTTTAAATACAAATGATAAATTTCAAGATTGCAAGAAAAAAATTCAACTATTATCTTTAAACATATCCACTTCCCTATTCACACAGACTTATAATCAGAAACACACAATGAATAAGGCTTTAAAAATCACTCTTAGGCCTTTTTTGTTTATATGTTGAAAAGTAAAGAAAATATATATGTGGGTTTTTTTTTCAGTTTATATCATAAAATGAAAAAGACATAAAAATAAGAAAAAGGAGAGACCAGGAAGGTACCCATTAAATTAAGAAAGCAGTCCATCTGGGAATTCGAGGAGAATGGAACATGTGGGGGACTGAAGCTAACATCTACTTGCATTTTTTAAAAAATATATTTTATTGATTTTTTTACAGAGAGGAAGGGAGAGGGAGAGTTAGAAGCATCTATGAGAGAGAAACATTGATCAGCTGCCTCCTGCACACTCCCTACTGGGGATGTACCCACAACCAAGGTACATGCCCTTGACAGGAATCAAACCGGGGACCCTTGAGTCCGCAGGCCGATGCTCTATCCACTGAGCCAAACCAGTTAGGGACATCTGCTTATATTTTATGTATATCTAGGCACTGCCTAATATTTTATGCAGTTCACAATACTATAAAATGGATTTTACTTTTTAGTTATAGAATAAAATTCTAAGTTTAGATATGTTGGGTTTCTCTTTTTAACCAAACATTCCAGAGAAGCCTGTTAACTTTGGGCCTCCTGAAACTAAATCCTTGTCCACAGCAACATTCCATGATAATTTCCCTTGAAAATGAGACACTTCAGATTAATTGCCAACTTCTCTCCTGTCAAATAAGCCAAAAAAAACTCCTTTCTTCATCTTATTTGGCTTAAATTTCCATATCCTAAAGTAAGTGTCACAATACTTGAGGCTTTTTGACTAGAAAGTCGCATCATTTTCTTTTCCAATTTTTACTTACTTCAGGTAGCATGTTAGGGTAGCACAATCAAGATACAGTAGACCAGTACATATGATCTAAAGAGATTTGCATTGCCCTAACTGGTTTGGCTCAGTGGGTAGAGCATCGACCTGCGGGCCAAAGGGTCCCAGGTTCGATTCCGGTCAAGGGCACATGCCCGAGTTGCAGGCTCGGTCCCCAGTGGGGAGCGTGCAGGATGCAGCCGATCAATGATTCCCTCTCATCATTGATGTTTCTATCTCTCTCTCCCTCTTCCATCCTCTCTGAAATTAATAAAAAAATATTTAAAAAAAGAGATTTGCCTATATCTCAAAGGCACAACACTTAGGTACAGAATGTAATCTTGATGAAGTTGCTACATATTTAATCAGTTTTCAGAGTTTTGTGATTTTAAAAGTGTTAAGAAACAGTGGTGTCATGAAATGTTAGTCACTATCACATGTTTTTTACTAACAAGACTGGGTCACTTACAGCTCCCCAGGTAAAAATTAATGATGACCATAAACCCATTCATCCAGTTAATACTACTACTGACAAAGCCTAAATTAGATATGGCATAGGTAAACCAAAAAGCCTAAATTAGATATGGCATAGGTAAACCAAAAAGTCTGTCAGCCCAGAAATTTCATGCTGGTACATATTATGTCCATCTGTTCAAAGTGGTAGTGCATTTGGGAAAAAGTCCTCAGAACCTAATCTCCCAGGCTGGCTATATTATTGGGCTTTAGGTTGTTATTTGCCAGATTAGATGCTTAATTAGTTTTTATCAGAGTCTGGCTTATTTTGATCATTAGATTGGCAGTTAAATGGTAATATTATTTGTTTCAATATCTTATTCCAAAAAAAACTGGTTTAAAAAGATTCTGAACCCTGGCAAATATGGCTAAGTTGGTTAAGGACTGTCCTATACACCAAAAGGTTGCTGGTTTGATTCTCTGTCAGGGCATATGCCTCGGTTACCAGCTCCATTACCAATAGGAGGCATATAGGAGGCAACCAATCAGTGTTGTGCTCTCACATTGATGTTTCTCTTTCTCTCTCCCTCTCCCTTCTTCTCACTATAAAAAGCAATTAAATAACAAAAAATATTCTGGGAACTGTCATGATATATTATTTTTTTTAAATGGCAATGTATTCTTGAATACAATTATGGTTATCTATATATTACCTAATAATAGACAAACATGTAAATTGACTGTCCCTCCGCTATGGTCACCAGCCAATTAGGAGAGTATGCAAATTAACCCAACAAAGATGGAAGCTAATTTGCATACATAGGCACGAAGCGGCGGAGCCAAGCGAAGACTGAAGGCTCCGGCCTGAGCAGCAAAGACTGAAGGCTCTGGCCGGAGTGAAGGCCTGGGTCCTGGGTGCTGGAGGAAAACTGGTGCTGGCAGCCAGGGGAAGGGAAGGACTATTGCATAAATCTCTTTGTGCATCGGGCCTCTAGTATATATATAAAAGCCTAAGTGATTGGCCGACCAGCCAACCAGCTGACCGTTCAGTAGCTATGATGCACACTGACCACCAGGGGGCAGACGCTCAATGCAGGAGCTGCTGAGCTACAGTCATTTGGCAGCAGTGCTTCTTGGTGATGCACCTAGAACCAGAAAAGAGAGAGCCCGATTTCAAGGTGTGTCACCCGAGAACCACCCTCTCACAATCCAGGACCTCTCGGGGGATGTCAAAGAGCCAGTTTTGGCCTGATCCCCGCAGGTCAGGTCATGGGACCCCACCAGTGCACGAATCTGTGCACCAGGCCTCTAGGATAGTAATGACAAGTGTGAGACCATGTACTGAATGAGTGCTATCTGTCTTACAATAGTTACATTAGTGTCTTAGTCTGTCCAGGCTGCTATAACAAACAGCTGTAACTGGGTACATTGTAAACAATAGACATTGTCTTGAACAATACCCGCTGGCTTCAGTTGAGATGGCTAACTAATCTCCTTGTCAAATGATTATTTGGCCACATTCTCACTTTTCACATCACAAATAGGCTGAGAATTTTCCAAATCTTTAGGTTCTGCTGCCGTTTTGATGAACAATTCTGTCTTTAAGTCATTTTTTCCCTTGCATATTACAATAAGCAATCAGGAAGTAGGATGCTCTTTCAAAACTTTGCTTAGAAATTGCTTCAGTGAAATACCTAATTTCATCACTCAAAAGTTCTATCTTTCACAGAACACTAAAACATGATGATTTATCCAAGTTCTTTGTCACTTTCAAACAAGGATAACCTTTCCTCAATTGTTCAATAACATGTTCCTCATTTCCTCCTGAGACCTCATCAGAATGGCCTTTATCAGCCATATTCTACACACATTCTATTCGGGATTACTTAGGCACTCTCTAAGAACACTGAAGCTTTTTGCTGCAGCTCTCCTCTTTCTCTTCTGAGCTCTCACCAGAATCATTCTCAATGGCCTATTTATGGCCATTTAGGCTTTTGCTAACATGAACCTCCAAATTCTTCCAGCTGCTTCCACATGTTTAGGCACTTTTAGTAGTAATTTCTGTTTTAGTCCATTTGAGCTGTTATAACAAACTATTATAAATTGGGTGGATAATATATAACACACATTTATTTTTCACAGTTCCAGAGGCTGGGAAGTTCAAAATTGAAGCCCTGGCAGATTCAATGTTTGCTGAAGAATGGTTTCCTGGTTCTTCACCTCCGCCCTCATTACCCAATCCCTTCCCAATGGCCCCACCTCCAAATATCATCGCATTAGGGAATGTTTCACCATATGAACTTTGAGGGGACACAAACAGTTAATCCATAACAATCACCATTATCATCCCCCAAATTTAAAATATATGTGCTTGTAATTTAGAGTTAAGGAAAATGAGCTGTGAAGGGACTCATCTAGAGCCATAGAATTAGCAAATGATAGAGACACATTTCAACTCGGGTATGTCTAGCTACAAGCCTGCACTGTTTCCCTCAGAATGTGCTGATTTTTCATACTCTGACCCAGGGCACGAATAGATGGTGATTTTTAAATTTTTTTCTTCTTATAGTTAACAAACTGTAGCACACCATCTCTCTGAAAAATAACCCAATCATCTATGAATTGCTTTTAAAAGCCGTATCTAAGTAAAGTGCATGGTGAGATTATAAAACTAGGAATATATCGAACTGTATCAGGTCTGCCAAAATATTTAAGAAATATCCTTAAAAAAAGCAATTCTTCCATTTAGATGGGGCTTCCCAACCTGGGAGACTCGGGGGTCCTTCAGATTTCAAAAGGAAAGCATCATGTCTACAGGGGCTTGTATCCTGGCTACTTCTCTCTACAGCACACTATCTACAGGATTTATTATCAAGCCTGCAGCCTGGTAGCCAGGTTACAATCCTTCCTCCAGATTAGCAGCAGCATTTCTGCTTATATTCCTCTCCTCCCAGCGGGATCTTACAGTAACAGGAAAACCCTGCACGGATGCTGATCACTCACTAGACCTTGCTCTGGCTGCATGCGATCACCTCCAAGACACGAGTAAAATGTTTGTTCCTGAACAACTAGAGAAAGGGGGAGAAATAAACAAAAGGAAGGGTAAAGAGGATGGGGGTAAAGGAGCGAAAAGGAGGATAATGTCTTTGGTTTTACAGGTGTGCTGTGTGAAGTTTATTTTCCCCAAAAAACTTAGCAGTCTATTGAGTCGGTCAACATTTTTGGTGGACAGTATAAAGTAGACTTATTGTTATAATTGAGGAAGAGCTGAGATAAAGTTTGGGTATGCAGAGGAAAAAATCAATCAAAGGCAAGATGCAGCTAAAGTGGAAATGTATATCAAATCAAAGAGAATCTACAAAGGGAGTAAATGGAAAACTGTTACAAAGTGGGAGGATGATGGATTCACAAGAGAGAAGTCATAACCATTGAACAACTAGCTAAGATCTTAAGTGTTTTTTAATGTAAGAACACAATTTTTAGTAAGTGTAATAAGTGATCCCAGCCCCATTGATGATGATTTGCCACTCTTTAGACTTCTTTATTAAAAAAATGCGGTTTCATTTCTACATTAAAGGTTATAAACTATTGATTTAATATTATAATATAAATTTATATGGGAAGGAACTTAATACAAAACAATTCAAATACAAATTTATGACTTATAATTTTTGCATGATGTGGCATAAGTTAAAGGTATGAGAGACAGCATACTGACAAATTTAAATAGTTATTTTCTGTTAGAATGCCACATTTTAAATTCTCTGACATGAAGGTAAATTGATGTTAAAAAATTGGAAAAGAAAGCTTTTAGTCAGACTATCATTTGTTCAAATTGTAGCTCTATTACGTATTATTTGTGATCATGCACAAATTGCTCCAGCTCCACGTTTAATTTTCTTTTCCTAAAATGGGCACTAAATAGAACCTATTCCTTAGAGTCATTTCTGAGAGATAAATGAGATAATGCATAAAGGGCTTCTGGCACAGAAGCTGTCAAGATTAGAGATACATACCTAACCATATATAATCATAATTGTCACTATTATTATTTTAAGTACCATCCATATGACACACAATCTTTATCTCTAGCCCTAATCTCTTCCTGAGTTATATATGGACTTCTATATCCAGCTCTCTTTTCAACATACCCCCTTGGATGCAAAATACATAACTCGAATTAAGTATATCTAGAATAGTAAATTACCACTCCTGCTTAATCTCCTGTTCTTCCCTTCTTCCCATCAATATCAGCATTCCTACTGGTTGGTAACACCAAAAATGTGAGTGACCCTTGATCTTTCTCTATTCCTCATTATATAGATTCGATCTTCCAGCAAATCCAGTTATCTCTGGTCCCAAAATATAGCCTGTATCAAAACAATTCTCATCATTTCAACTGAAAAACACTAGACCAGGCCTCTATCATATTGACTTATACAACAACTTTATAATTAGTATCCTTTCCAGTTTTTTACAACCATATTTTGTTTTTCACACAGAAGCCAGATAACTTTCAGAAATGCATCTTTTATTGTGTCAGTGCCCTGCTTAAATCTCTTCATTAGTATATCAATTAGTATTCAATTTTATTGAATTCCTAAACAATCATCATGATCAACAGAACCAATATTCATCATGTGTCTGCTTTCCTCTAATGTATTGTCTTGTAGCATTCTCTCCCTTGATTACAGTGTTCCAATCATATTAGCCTTCCTCCACCCCCTTTAGTTTCCAAGCAGCTTATTTTCACATTTATTGATATCTAATGTTTGTTGGGTGCTAAATATATCTAGACACTGCTCAAAACACTTTATGTGATTTAATTAATTTAACCCTCATAGCAACATAATAAAGTAGCTACTATTTTAAATTTTTTTAAAAAAATTATTTTAATCCTCACCTGAGGATATATTTTTTTCTTTTTGGCATTGATTTCTAGAAAGAATGGAGGGGAGGGAGAAGGGGGAGAAAGAGAAACATCAACATGAGAGAGACACATAGACTGATTTCCTCCAGCAAGAGCCCCTACTGGGGTTGGGGAACCTGCAACTGAGGTGCATGCCATTGATTGGGAATTGAACTCATGACCCTTCAGTCCTCAGGCCGACACTCTAATGACAGCAAAATCTGCCAGGGCTAAGG
This sequence comes from Myotis davidii, assembly GCF_000327345.1. Classification (NCBI taxonomy): domain Eukaryota; kingdom Metazoa; phylum Chordata; class Mammalia; order Chiroptera; family Vespertilionidae; genus Myotis; species Myotis davidii. Next base: position 2,689,369 of record NW_006289214.1, read on the forward strand.
TTGCTACTATTTTTAGCAACATTTTATGTGAAATCTAGTTGAGGGCTGGAGGTCACACAATTTCCTATCTAATAAAAGAGAAACATGGTAATTAGCGAAAGACCGCTACCCTTCCCATTGGCTAATCAGGGCAATATGCAAATTAACTGCCAGCCAACATGGCAGCCGGCAGCCAGGCAGCTTAAAGAGAACATGAGGCTTGCTTGCTTCAGTGACTGAGGAAACCAACGTTCCCCACCTGCCGCTGCCAGACTCTGAGCTGCAACTCTAGGCAACTATGTTACAAATATAGAAGCTAAACAAAACCCCAGAAACCTGCTTTAGTCAGCCGGGCTTCAGCCAGCAGGATCGCAACATTGTTTCAAATAC
>NW_006289214.1:2690112-2702287 GCF_000327345.1 Myotis davidii
CGTAGAGTCATAACATCCCATCGGTCCTACCCTGAGTGTGACAGCGGGCAGCACCCCAACCCCCTGATCGGCCCTGCTCTGTGGGTGATAGAGGGTGATGCCCCAATCGCCCCCCACAGGCCCTGTTCTGTGTGCGATGGGGTAGAGCCATAACTTCCCCATCGGCCCTGCCCTGAGTGTGACAGGGTGCGGTGCCCCAAACCCTTGATCCTCCCTGCTCTGTGAGTGACAGGGGGCAATGCACCAACCCCCTGATTGGCCCTGCTCTATGGGTGACAGGGGTGGCACTGCAACCTCCCCATCGACCCTGCCTTGAGTGTGACGGGGGCGGTGCCCCAACCTCCCAATCGTCCCTACCCTGAGTGTAACTGAGGGTGGAATCGCAACCTCCTGATCCGCCCTGCTCTGTGCATGACAGGGGGCAGTGCCTCAACTCCCCAATCAGCCCTGCTTTGAGCCTGACCAGGGGCTGCACCTAGGGATTGGGCCTGCCCTCTGCCACAAGGGAGCGGGCCTAAGCCAGCAGGTCGTTATCTCCCGAGGGGTCCCAGACTGCGAGAGGGCACAGGCCGGGCTGAGGGACCCCCCGTTCCCTCTGAGTGCACAAATTTTTGTGCACCGGGCCTGTAGTATATTATATTAAAGGTACTCTGGTTTTGTTCTTGTTCTTCAAGATTGCCTAAATTCTTTGGTCCTCTGAATTTCCATGAAAATTTGAGAATCCATTTATCAAATTTAAGCATAATTTCTCAAATTTTGACTGGGATTGCAATAAATCAGTTGATTAATCAAGAGAAATTGAAATATTTATTATATCGAGTCTTCCAGAAGATGAGCATGCTATATTCCTGTTCCATTCATTTGTGTCTTATATAATATTTCTTTCACAATCCTATCTAATAAAAGAGAAACATGGTAATTAGCCGTATGTCCACTACCCTACCCATTGGCTAATCAGGGTGATATGTAAATAACTGCCAGCCAAGATGGTGGTCGGCAGCCAGGCCGCTTGAAGCTAACATGAGGCTTGCTTGCTTCAGTGACGGAGGAAACCAACATTCCCCACCTGCCTTGCCGCCCTGTGAGCTTCAGTTTGAAGCATTGTTACAAATATAGAAGCTAAACAAAACCCCAGAAACCTGCTTTCAGCAAGCCTGGATCTCAGAGCTGGAGTTGATACAGTGTTTCAATTATAGAACCCAAACAAACCATATACCTGGTTTCAGCAGCAGAGGCCTCAGAGCTGGAGCCAGAACTAAAGCTGGACCAGAATAAAAAAAAAAAAAGGAAAAAAGGAGCAGTTGGGAGCTTCAGTCACACTCCAGCCTGAAAACAGCCCTCAGCCCCTCACCCAGACTGGCCAGGCACCCCAGTGGGGACCCCCACCCTGAAGGGTGTGTGACCAGCTGCAAAAAGCCATCATCCCCTCATCCAGAGCAGGACGGATCACAGGGTTGGGACAGCGCCTCCTGATCCGCCCTGCTCTGTGCATGACAGGGGGCGGCGCCCCAACTCCCCAATCGGCCCTGCTCTGAGCCCTATCCGGGCTGCACCTAGGGATTGGGCCTGCCCTCTGCCACCCGGGAGCAGGCCTAAGCCAGCAGGTCGTTATCTCCCGAGGGCTCCCAGACTGCAAGAGGGCACAGGCCGGGCTGAGGGACCACTCTCTCCCTGCCGAGTGCACAAATTTTTGTGCACCCAGCCTCTAGTATTTTATAATCTTCAGTACAGAAATTGTGCATATTTTTAAGGTATTACATATGTCTCCTTTCCCCCATAATTCCCCCAGCCACCCCCATCTCCTGGCACATTCCCTCAGTCTCCTAGTGTCTTTGTCCATTGGTTATGCTTATATGCATGCATACAAGTCCTTTGGTTGATATCTTACCCCCATACACACTCCCCTGCCTTCCCACTAAAGTTTAACACTGTTCAATGCTTCTCTGCCTCTGTATATATTTTTTGTTCATCAGTTTATGATATTTATTATATTTCACAAAGGAGTGAGGTCACGTGATATTTATTTTTCTCCGACTGGCTTATTTTGCTTAGCATAATGCTTTCCAGGTCCCTCTATGCTGTTGCGAATGGTAAGAGTTCTTTCTTTATAACTGCAGTGTAGTACTCCATTGTCTAGATGTACCACAGTTTTTTAATTCACTCATCCGCTGATGGGCATTTAGGCTGTTTCCAAATCTTAGCTATTGTACATGGTACCACAGCTTTTTAATTCTTTAGATGTAGTTGCAAGCATTTAATAATTTTGATGATATATTTTTAAACTTTCAATTTCAGTTATTTATTATTGGTCTGTAGAAGGATAATTAATTTTTGCATATAATCAACAATATTGCTAAATTCACTCATTCAAATGAAATTGATCTTTCTTTTTTTCTTTCTCTCTTTCTAATTTATTTATTCCTGACAATAAATATGAGGTTTATATACAGCAATTTGTACAGCTATAACGCTTCTCCTCAAGAAAAAGGGAGAGAGAAGGAGAAACAGAGAGTTTGAGATTGAGAGAGTGAGCTATAGGCACTTACTTTCTTCAGGTATGCAGAATCTTTCTGGAATAGTGAATGAACTCAGTGATATTTTCATGTTTGTCTCCCCTAAAGTTATTTGCTTTTCAAAGAGTGATTGAATAGGGGACTGGGAATTTCATCTTTATTCCAGGTTTAGAAGTAATAAGGAGAATGAGAAAAGCTGGGCTCTTTGATAAAATTAAGTGATAAAGAAGGATACAAATTTTTCTACCTTTAAAATCCAAACATTATTCAAAAGTTTTTATTAGGGTAGAAAAATAAGTTTCTAGGATGAAGCCAAAGATGGTAATAAAAGCACACATTTTTCTTAATAACATCCTATATTAAGCATTTATTGTTAATAGGATCAGTAAGAAACCTAAAATCAAGACCAGTTGTTTCCAACCTGTGTCCACACTTTTAAAAAAATCACTGAGATACTTTTTAAAAAGTATAATTCTCTGGAAGAAAGGAGCCTGTTCATCTATGGTTTTTAGATGTTCTCCAAGTGATTGAAACCATGACATTACACAATAGATATAAATATTTAATTACTCCTTTATATAGCAGAAATAAAGTCTAGCAATCATATGCACATGCAACTTCACTCGTAGTGGAAAGAATGAATGTAAATAAATATACCATTGGCTCAGGATAGGATTGTATGTGTGTGTGTGTGTAATACTAGAGGCCCAATGCACAAAATTTATGCAAGAGTAGGCTTTTGCAGCCCTGGTTGCCTTGACCAGCCCTCGCAGCCCTGTCTTCACCTGGAAGGTTCTTTGGAAGGTCATTCTGCTATTCAGCCGTTCGGTCAATTTGCATATTATGCTTTTATTATTATAGAAGATACATATAGAATAGCTCTTTACATTGGCAGATAGACATTTATGGCTTTTTAAGACCAAAGTACACTGATACTTTATGCAGATTTATTACTTTTGAACACAAATGTCAAGGTACTTCTGATATTTATTAGAAAATAAAACAAAACAATGTTTTGCTTAGATAATTTTAAAAAGCAAAGAAAGATGCTTCTCACTTGGAAAGAGGTTCTTTCTTTTCTATTTAACTAAATGTCAGAGCAAAACATCAAATGGTTTGAAATGGGCCTAAATTGTTATTTGAATGAAATATGTGCATGAAACAGGTTTTGTTTTGTTTATTAACACATAAAATCTAAGGAGTAATTTCCTTTAATACTCATATGCTGTGCTATCTGCTTAAATTCTTAAAAAGTCAAAATGTGAGGAAAAAAAGTTCAATAAAACCAGCCATCAAGATATTCAAAATTTACTGTGATCTCTGAAACCAAGTATGTAAGAGACAATAGAATTTTCTTATATAAATGGTAAACCAAAAGAGAAATCAAGGATTTCTTTCCCCCCCCGTGAACTATAATTTAAAACAGCATGGGCTTTTTGATAGAATTTCTTAATCTAAAACTACCCAAAAAAGAATGAGATAATGATTTCTGTCAAGCTATTGATGCTGTGTGACTTTGCCCCGGTAGTCTTTGAGAGATTTTGTAAAGAAATGCAGCTTTCTTGCCTAGCAGCAGGGTTTTCTAAACCTATATCATTTCCTATTTAGACTTTGGAAATATTGTTTCAGATTACTGTGGCACCAGATGATTGTACAAGATTAGATTGCTTAGAATCTAAAAGGGGGCATTAAATTATCTTCATCCATCCTTAAAAATATTTAGCAACAGTCTAATAAGTAAACAGCCTTATGATACAAAGCTACAAAAGTGTTACCATTCTAATTTATAACCTGATAAGATATTAGGAAAATTTTATTTTCTAAAATATTTCTGTGAAATTCTTTCCAACAGTTCAGACTCATTAAACTATGAAAGTAAATAATACCACTTAACCACACCAGCCAGGGTAAGAATAAATTTGAATGATGTTTAATTCATGAGTTCACTGGTATTACTTCTTTGCTTTAATTTAAATTTTTGTTAAATGTGTATTTTTATACCTTTCAGATATTTTTAAAAACATTATATACAAAAATTTACACATAAATAGAAATCATTTTTGAAGATCTTTAATATACTCACATATCTTATAATAAATTAAATCAGAATCACCTTTGCCTCTGTTTTTCTAGTCTAATATTTTATACCATATTATAAATAAATTTTTCCCTTTAGTATTATTTATTGAGGGCTTCTTTGTGTTGGGCAAATGTGTGGTAGGTTCTTTTGGAAAGGTATAAATATTCATCTAGTAAGAGAGCCAACCATTTCAGGTCATGATCTGGCTACCATCATGTATTGGTGCTGGATGTGAATCTTACAGAACAGAATTCAAGAAGAAAAAATCTCAACACCATGAAAGGGGCATGACATATTTCAGTGTTACCTTCATAGTAGATTAAAAAAATATATTTTCTTTAAATTCTAGAATTCTATCCCCAACCTCAGTGCCTCCGGCCCACCCAGATAATACTTAGGTTGTCCTGGAAAAGACTAAGATAAAGTATAATGAAAGAAAAGTCTATTTTCTCATTTTTGAATTTCAAAAGAGATTTTCAAAATTGGAACTTCCAGTATAGCAAAATAAGAAGCACAGCAAAATCTCTCTAAAAAGCAACTATAAAATTGGACAAAATAATCAATAACAATTTCAGTGCACTGGAGATTGATTGAAGGTTTACAATATACTTGAAAATCTACTACACATCTGAACAGTGAGGACCTGCAGCATTCTTGCCTGAATCCCCACCACCCACACCCCTCAACACACACACTCACACACACACTCACACACACACACACTCACACACGTTCATACTCCACACACACACACACACACACACACACACACACACACACACACTCTCTCTCTCTCTCTCTCACACACACACACACACACAGTTTGGTGAGATAAGCCAGAAAAACCAGCACCTTTGCTGCTGGTGGGAATTTACTCAGTTTGGATTGGAGAAGGAAACACCTGTGTAGTCTAAACAACAGTAATCTCAGAAGTTAATGAACAGAGATTATGAGTGACTCAGCTAGTTTTGGATTTTAATCCTGACAATGATGTTTAATAGGTAGATCTTCAGGAATGAAAAACCCATAGAGGGCTGTGAAAAGCTATCTGTACATCACTGGCTTTCTGTGACCCTGGCTAAATGTGTAGTGGAGATGCAAGAGAATAATGCCCAAAACAAAAGCTGGGGAAGACTTGAAATCTGCCTCAACCTTTAATACATACCTCAACCCATTCACAGATTCATTGGAGTAATGGAAAAGTCCTAATTGGGACTGTGGTGTTGAACAAATCTAAAAATTTACTGAAAACCATTTAATTGCACATTTATGATAGGTTAATTTTATGGTATATAAATAATCCTATATAATAAAAGAGAAAAATGGTAATTGGCGTACGACGATACCGTTTTCATTGGCTAATCAGGGCTATATGCAAATTAACTGCCAACTCAGATGGCAGTTAAGTGACAACAAAATGGCGGTTAATTTGCATATGTAGGCACAATGCAGGGAGGCGAAAGGGAAAGCAGGAAGAAGCCCCCTGCCACTGACAGTGATCAGAAACCTAGGGGGGTGCTAAGAGCCCCCAGGGCCGCCTTTGCCCTGCCCCCAAGCCATGATCGGAGAATCAGGCGCCTTTGCTGCCCTGGCCAGTGATAGCAGGAAGTAGGCATGGAGCCAGTGATGGGAGCTTGGCAGGGTCAAAGCTGGCAGTCCCGGGAGCTAGGGATCCCTTGCCTGGGCCTAAAGCGGAGCTCACAATTGTGGGGCCGCTGCCGCTGCGGGTCCCCATTGCCTGGGCAGGACGCCTCGGCCAGAGGCGTTAGGCATGGGCAGGGGCAGAGCGGGAGATCGCAGGGGGCTGGGAGTCCCCTCCCCAGGCCTAATGACTTGGCCAGAGGCCTTAGGCCTGGGCAGGGGCGAAGCTTGTAACCGTGGGGAGCTGGGGGTGCCCTGCCCAGGCCTGACACCTCTGCCAGAGGCCTCAGGCCTAGGCAAGGGACCGATCCGGTGATCAGCGATAGGATGGTGATGAGGGTCAACTCCTCTGGCTGAGGCATCAGGCCTGGGAGGGGGGCAGAGCCAGCAATCGGAGGGGGCTGGGGGTCCCCTGCCCAGGCCTGATGCCTGGGCCAGAGGCATCAGGCCTTGGCCAGGGGCAGAGCCAGCAATCAGAGTGGTCTGGGGGTCCCCTGCCCAGGCCTGACGCCTGGGCCAGAGGCATCAGGCGTGGGCTGGGGGCAGAACCAGTGATGGGGGAAATGAGGCCTGGGCAAGGGGCCGATCCTGCGATTGGAGATTGATGGGGGTCAATGCCTGAGGGCTCCCAGTATGTGAGAGGTGGCAGGCTGGGCTGAAGGACACTCCCCCTCACCCCCACCCGGTGCACGAATTTCGTGCACCGGGCCCCTAGTACTTTATAAAAGCTATAAAATGTGGGGAGTGATACTCAACACATTTTATTTTTCAGGGAACTGGAAATTGATTGAAGGTTTACAATATTCTTGAAAATCTACTAAACTTCCCAAGTACTAGCTGAGTGTTTTCAGAGACAATACTGTCCTATAAAATGTTCTGAGCATCACAAACTTGGCTTTTGAGGTTTTGAGGTGTCCGTCTGTAGGCTGGGGCAGACAAGGAGAGATGGAAATGCAAGTGATCTAGGACTTGTTGGAAACCCTTGGAAAGAGACTCAATACTACTTATCCCAGTCTAACTGACAGATTGTGGATAGGTGGGGAAATAAAGAGAAAGGGAGAAAATAATACAAAGGCACTTGTTTTCCTCTCTCTCAGAAGAATCAGTAAAGTAAACCAGCAAATCTCACAAATTCCCCTGGAATAATTTGCTAAGAAAGAAGCTTTAACATGGATATGGGGTTATCAGTTGGAAGAGAGGCCTGAAAGTCCCCACAAGCTCCAGGACTATATGGGCTGCGCACAAGTAAGGCCATGGATGCCAGGAGACATACAGACCACACAAATAAACCATCAGAATGAGTTGTAACAGCAAATGCCAGTATGAACAATGGACTATAAGGAACTTAGTCTCTTTCCCCAGTGCCTTGGCCATTTGTAATCTTCCACATTGAATTAAGCATGTAGGTGAAAAGTAAGTTCTAAAATATGAAAAGTCAACCATCTTGTAGACCTGACTCTGAGATCAGAGATCCAAACCTTTTACATATATTAAAATATATATAGGATGCTTTTCAAGGACACATGTAAGTATAGTAAGACTGTACAGTGGGTTAAAATATTTTTATGACTCTCCACCAACCTCAGAATACATGAGAATCATCGTAATATTCAGTATTGAGAAAGAGTTATTAAAATCTTCCCTTTCACATAAACGTGTCAAGTGTCAAATATATAAAATTATTATTTTTTTTTATGTTCAGGATGTTGAAGGGCACCAAGGTGTAAGTTAGAAGAACTAGATTCCATTTCATATTTTACTACTAACTAAGCCTGAAAAATAATTCAAAATTTCTGGGTAAATGCTTTCTTATTTTTATATATGAGACATGAAGCAAGATGATCTATAAGTCTCCTTTAATAATGGAATTTTATGACCATAATATAGGTTATATGCTGCTTCAAATACTTGGTGCAGCAAAATTGAACATTTAATTAGTCAATTAATTAAATCAGTCAATATTGTCAGAGGTAACTGAAGTGAGCACTAACAAATACATAGCTTAAATAGAATGAGCTGTTATTTATATTAAATTTATTACCTGAATTAAATTTTATTAATATATTAAGAAATAAGAACATTTTGTGACATGATTCATAATAGTTTAGACAGGGGATGAGATTTTGAATGCAGAATAAATTTTCATTTCTCTGAATGAAAATTCACAGGCAACAATATTGTCTGTTAAATCCTTTCTAAAAATATTGTACATGAACACTTAGACTGATATCACCCTGGTGATATATATATATATTTAAACTAAACAAGACCTTTTTTTAAACAAAACAAAAATTATGTTGAACAATTGCCAAAGAAAGAAAGAAAGAATTATGGACAGAAGTTATAAATGTGGGCAGAAGCTACTGAGGCAACAGCCACCTTTGTTATGTTACAAACAATGAAAAACAAATGAAGTAAATCTAATGAGGAGACAATTGGATTACTAGGGGAGAGCTTCTGAAAACCCAGTGACTAAGCCAGGTAAAAAATAAAGTGCTACTCTTGTACTTACTGAGACATGAAAAGGCAATTATGCAAAAAGACACTTAAAAGCTGTGCTGCTAAGAATAAAGTCCTAATCTTTCTTAATACCCCTTCCTTTCAAGTACCACTTTCCCAATATTCTCTTCATTTTAAATTCTCTTCAAAAATATCCTTCGTGTTCACTATCATGTCACATTTAGCGGATCTATTTTTTCTGTCTATTGTCAAACTTAAATAATACTCCCTTTACTGCTCTAAAACTCATGCATGATTTTTTATTATCTTGACATTTTTACATATCCTTTCAGCATTCTCCCCCATACATGTATAGGGTTTTAGGAACCCAGATAATAGGAATGGCTTTTGTTTATTTTAAATTTAACATTCTTACAGAATTTTGGAGAGCAACAAATAAGGACATTTAGGATTCAATTTCATGTCTTACACCTTATTCATCTCTAGTATCTATCACCACTGGTCTGTCATAAAACACATACAACTTTAGTATATAACAACTGTCAAGAATAAAGGTAACCAAATTAACATTGCCATAGATGGAACCAAAAGAAATAACTGAAATAGAAATATATGGATGACCACCTGAGGCCATCTTAATAGGTAATATCTAAGGGCATACATAGTCCACTAATTTGAGAGGCCAACACAACACGTAACTAGAAGGAAACATAGGCTCATAGAGGAGAATCAGTTTTAACAATGAAGCTATATAGCTGGTAATACACATTATTTTTGAAATAATAAATCAAATAATTTGTTATTTAAGGTTTTATTAGAATGATAAATAATTTTTTGTAAAAAAAAATATATAGGCAGGGGAGGGGTGAGGGCATGTGTTATGTAATTCTTTATCTCAAACTGTTCTTTTTTCATAGTTACTATATCTTTTTTCATACTGTTGAGCATTTTTAACAACATTACTCTAAACTCTGTTTCAGATAAATTTCTTATCTCTGCTTCATTTATCTCTTCTTCTGGATAATTCTCTAGTTCTTTCATTTGGGGGTGTTTTCTTTGTTTCCTCATTTTGGTTGCCTGTTTGGGTTTGTGACTATGTATTAGGTAGATTCTCTACACCTCTCAATCTCTAGTGCAGGACAGTGTTAAAGGCTGCTTCTGACTAATTGGATCAGGCAAAGACTCAAAGCCTCCAGAGATCGCCTGAGTCTACAGCAGTGGTTCTCAACCTTGGCTGCACATTAGAATCACCTGGCAATCTTTTTAAAATCCTGATTTCTGGGCCTCATTCTCCGGATATTCTGTTTCTTTGTTACTAATGTTGTGGCCTCATCCCATAACAAAGAAAACTGCTGATTGAAAATAGATGATGGGAGCTTTGAGGATCGGCTGTGGGAAAAAGAGAAGTGCCCTTTTAGGGATGTTGATGCAACCATGAAAATATACCATGGTGAAGCCAACACTGATTGAGCTTTATGCACCAGCCATTCTTCTGAGCTCTTTGTGGAGAAGCTGAGGCAACATTGTATGTGTCGTGGTCAAAAGCTGGGGCATATAAAGCTAGAATTACAACTGAAATATGAAAAGCCTTCCTGAATAATCAACAGAAAACTCACAGGAGATAACTCTGATACCCAAGGACCAGTCCTTAAGGTGATGTTGTATAGGGTGAGAATCTAACTACAAACAAAGATATGCAAAATTTGCTATAGCAATTCATTTTAAATATTTATGTGATTTTTATTTTTAAATTGATTTCAGAGAGTGGAAAGGAGAGGGAGATAGAGATAGGCACATCCATGATGAGTGAGTCATTGATCGGCTACCTCCTGCATGCCCCACACTGTAGATCAAGCCTGCAATCTGGGCATATGCCCTGACCAGGAATCAAACCCTGATCTCCTGCTTCATGGGTCAATGTTCAACCACTGAGTCATGCTGTCTGGGATCTTTGTCTTTCTTAATCTTGAGGTTTCTCCTCTCCTTATTTTTCTTTTTCCACTCTACCTGTGTCCATTCTTAAGGTCATACTTAGTCTCTTACAGGAGTTTCAGGTCTCCTCCAACCCCCATCATGCATCAAATTGAGAGGAAAACACATTATGTTAGAGGGATTCTGCTTTTTTCCCTGCAGTATAATCATCCTCTGGGCTACAGCTATAAAAAGTGCCTGGCTTCACTTTTTGAAGTGGCAGGAAAAATAGAGGAAGAAAAAATACAGTGAAAACAAATGCAATCCTCTATATATTTATATGAACATTTATATGAGCATTGAATAAATATTTTGGTAATCAAATACAAAATTTTAGATTGCAGATCAGTAGGAAAAATTGGGAAAATTGTGAGAAGACAAAATCCTAGCCTCTGCACAGCTGATTAGAAATGAATGCCAAAGCAATCGGTTGTTGTAAACATTTTACTTGAGTTCAATTTAGCAAAATATTCATAATGTTAAATTTGACAAAACTGCAGAACCCTCAAGAAATGAGATGACTGGAATTTAGGAAATGAAAAATTGGTTTGAATTACTAATTAGATCTGTTTTTCCCACCAAAATTAACTTATAAATATGTGATGAAAACAGAAATTTCAAAATTCATGCAGTAATAAAAATTATGACACTAATACCTTAAACACTAGACTTGGGGATACAAATGTGCAGTGTTATAATATTCTGATATTATATGTAAAGTGATAAGATATTTCAAAGAAGATTGTGATAAACCAACAAAGTGTTTTGTAAGACCCAGAAAAATTAAATATTTAATATAGTTAGTGATAACTTCAATGAAAAAGACAATGTTTGCAAGTCAATGTCTACAAAAATACACTTAAAATGTAAAGATACAGGTTTTTGTTTTTTTTAAATAAATGGTGGGTGTCTTGTTCTGACAATTCATAACAAAATTTTATAGATTTGATGACTTACAAACAACTATTTCTTATAGTTCTAGAGGCAAAATCAGGGTGCTGGCAGACTCAATGTCTGATACAAGCCTGCTTACAGATACATAGACAGTTCTTTTAATCATAAACTCACATGGCAGAAGAGGCAAGGGAGCTCTCTGGGGCCTTTTATAAAGACACTAGAGGCTCGGTGTACGAATTCATGCATGGGTGGTGTCCCTCGGCCTGGCCAGCAATTGGGGTGGATATGGGGGAGGGCCAGCTGGTTAGGGGGAGGGGCCATGGGAGGTTGGCTGGCCATCCCCCCCAATCGGGGTTGATTGGGGGGCCAGCCAGCTGGGGGGAGAAACCACCAGAGGTGGTCTGTGGGAGCGCACTGACCACTAGGGGGCAGCTCCTATATTGAGCTCCTGCCCCTGGTAGTCAGTGTGTGTCATACCCACTGGTCGACTGGTTGTTCAGTCATTTAGGCTTTTATATATACACTAGAGGCCCGGTGCACAAAAATTTGTGCACTCGGGGGGTAGGGGGAGTCCCTCAGCCCGGCCTGTGCCCTCTCGCAGTCTGGGACCCCT
>NW_006289214.1:2702813-2704223 GCF_000327345.1 Myotis davidii
GGCAGGTGGGGAACGTTGGAGTCCTCCGTCACTGAAGCAAGCAAGCCTCATGTTCACTTCCAGCTGCCTGGCTGCCGGCCACCATCTTGGCTGGCAGTTAATTTGCATATTGCCCTGATTAGCCAATGGGAAGGGTAGCGGTTGTATGCTAATTACCAAGTTTCTCTTTTATTAGATAGGATATAGATTAATCCCATTCATAAGAGTTCCATCCTCATAACCTAAATATCTCCCAAAGGCCCTACAAACTAATCCTATCTAATAAAGAGGAAATATGCTAATTGATCATCTCGCTGTCACAAAGATGGCAGCACTCACAGCCAATAAGGAGGGAATATGCTAATTGACTGCCAGGCCCTCAAAGATGGCAGTGACCACAGCTATAAGATGGCTGTCAGGAGAGGGCAGTTAGGGGCAACCAGGCCTTCAGGGGAGGGCAGTTGGGGTGACCAAGGCTACAGGGGAGGGCAGTTGGAGGGGACCAAGACTGTAGGGGTTAATAGTTAGGGTTAACCATTTTAGCAAGGGAGGGCAGTTGGGGGCATCCAGGCTGGCAGGGGAGGGCAGTTAGGGGTGACCAGGACAGCAGGGGAGGGCAGTTGAGTGCGACTGGGCCAGCAAGGAAGGACAGTTGTGGGTGACCAGGCTACCAGGGGAGGGCAGTTGGGGGCAATTGGGCTGGCAGGGGAGCAGTTAGGCATTGATCAGGCTAACAGGGGAGTGGTTAGGGGTGATCAGGCTGGCAGGCAGAAGCGGTTAGGAGCAATCAGGCAGCCGAGCAGTTGGGAGCAGTTGGTGTGGCAAAGAAGCCACACCACAGGGATTGGGCCTAAACCAGCAGTCAGACATCCCCCAAGGGGTCCCAGATTGGAGAGGGTGCAGACTGGGCTGAGGAGCACCTCTCCCCAGTGCACAAATTTCATGTACCAGGCCTCTAGTACCATTATATCATGATTAGGATTTCAACATATGAATTTGGGGGTATATAAACATTAAGACTATGGCATTCCACTTTTGGTCCCCCAAAATCCATGTCCTTTTTACTTGCAAAATGGATTGATTTTATCTCAATACTCCCCAAAGTCTTAACTGGTTCCAGCATCAACTTTCAAATCTAAATCTAAAGCCTCATCTAAATATCTAAACCTCTTTTGGTGAGACTCAAAATAAGACTCTTGCTGACAGGATTTCTCTCCAGCTGTGAGCCTGTAAAGTCAAACAAATTATATGCTTCCAAAATAATATGGTATGACAGGCATAAGAAAGACATTCTGATTTAAAAAAGGAGAAATAGGAAAGAAAGTGGTAGAGGTCTCTATATAGTTAAGAACCAAGTATAAGCAAACTCCATGATATATTAAGGCTTGAGAACAATCTTTCTTGGCTCTGTGCTCTGCCTTCCAGACTCAC
>NW_006289214.1:2704492-2706994 GCF_000327345.1 Myotis davidii
GTAGATAGATGATAGATGATAGATAGATAGATAGATAGATAGATGATAGATAGATAATAGATGATAGATAGATAGATAGATAGATAGATAGATAGATAGATGATAGATAGGTAGGTAGATAGATAGATAGATAGATAGATAGATAGATAGATAATAGATAGATAGATAGATAGATAGATAGATAGAAGATAGATAGGTAGATAGATAGATAGATAGATAGATAGATAGATAGATAGATAGATAATAAGCAGTCTGAGAAACCAGGCAACTCTAATACTTTGCTTAGAAATCGCTACAGTTAATTTTATCATACATAAGTTCTACACAAAAAAACAACAGCACAAACATAATTCCGACAAGTTCTTTGACACTTCATATCAAGAATAACTTTTCAGAATGGCCTTTACCATTCATATTCCTACCAACATTATGTTCAAGGTTACTTAGGTATTCTCTGAGAAGATTGAGCATTTCTCTTTTCTTTCTGGGATCTCACTAGAATTGCCCTTAATGTTTAATTCACAACAATATAAGCTTTTTCTAGCATGCAACCAGTTTTGAAGTGGCATCCACACTTTTAGATATTTGTATATTAGGAATGGTCCCCACTTCTTGGTACCATATTCTGTCTTATCTGTTTAGGATGCTATAACAAAACAACACACACTGTGTGGTTTACAAACAGTGGAAATTTATTTCATACAGTTGCAGAGGCCAGGAAGTACAAGGTAAAGTCACCAGTAAATTCGTTGTCTTCTTGTTGTATTCTTACATTGTGGGAGGGATAAGAGAGCTATACTGAGTCTCTTTTATAAAGGCAGCAATCCCTTAACAAGGGTTTCACTCTCATGATCTAATCACCTTCAATAACCCTACCTCCCAATACCAGCCCACTGGGAGTTGTCTAGTGATTTTTTTCTTTTTTTTAAAAAAAATATAACTTTATTGATTTCTAGAGAGAGAGAACCAGAGGGGTATAGAGAGACATAAACATCACTGGGAAAGAAATGTCATCAATTAACTGCCTATTGCATGCCCCCTAATGGAGATTGAGCCCACAAACCAGGCATGGGCACTGACCGGGAATTGAACTGGTGATTTCTTGGTTTCTAAGTCAAAGTTCAACCACCAAGCCACACTGGCTGGGATCTAGTGACTTTTATAAAGGTTATTTTTACCAAAATGAATTCCTTGTCATGCATGATCATAGAAGTTCCTGTTCCTTAGAGTGTGTTCAGCTTTGGTTTTCTAAAACGTATATATTTTTTATTAATAGTTTTTATTTATGAGTCACTTCCATGCCTTTCCTTTACTTCTTTAACCATGGTTTTTTTCTCCTGGAGTGATTCCTCCACCCTTTGTGCAGGGCTAGGGGTAAAATTCAGAAAGAAAAAGAATGAAGAAAAGTAAACAGGGAAAGTGTAATAAGGAAATATAGAGATATAGAAATCATTGGGAAATTAAGAGGAATCTTTAATAACAGATAACATGTTCGCATATAAAGATTACTCAATAGAATCTACAAGAATAACTGAGTGAGAATAGGCAGCTTGTAAGACACACGTGATATGCCAAATTTTATGTTATTCAATAGTAGCAATGAACTATTGAAAAATGAATATATTCAAAGATTGTCAATGACAAAAAAAGTAACAAGGCAATCTCTAGGCATACATTTAATGAATGAAAAACTACAAAACTTAGAACCAAAGTAAATAGAGAGATATATTTATGTATTAGAAGACATAATACTCACAAGAATTTAATTCCTTCCTAATTAAATTCCTTCCAAATCCCTATAGTTCGTGGGCAGTCACACTAACAATCCCATTAGTTTTCCTTTTCAAAATTGACAAGCAACTTCTAAAATCTGTATGGTCATGCATGAAGACTTACTTAAGAGAACCAGAAGGAGTTTGAATGACATTCAATTTGGATGACTTGAATGGCCTTATTTTAAGATTTTTTTTATTGTATCAAGACACCATGGTAATGGTATAAGGATAGAGATGTAGATGAATATGATGATATAGGATTTTGTTTTCTGGTTGCATGTGGAGATATATTACTTCTTTCTCTTAGTTTTCTTTACAGCGGCTGGTATGATTTTTAGATCAGTCATTAAATATATTAATAATAGTGGGCTATCTTTGAAAAGATGGAGTGAAGACAAGTCCTTTTATAATAACCCCCTTCAAAGCTGTTCAGTTTTTCTCCAAGAAACAGAAACAAAAGTATCTTTAAGACAGATAGATTATAGCCATATTCAATTTATCAATGATTCAGATCTTACTGTTAAGATAAGTATAAATGTTTTACCTTAAAACACACACTTTCCACCTGGCTGTTGTTGCTCATTGGTTGAATGTCAACACATGAACCAGGAAGTCATGGTTTGATTCCTGGTCAGAGCACAGGTCTGGTTTGTGGGCTAGATCCCCAGCGAGGGGTGTGCAGGAAGTAGCCAATCAATGATTCACCCTCATCATTGAAATTATATCC
>NW_006289214.1:2707037-2713366 GCF_000327345.1 Myotis davidii
ACACACACACACACACACACACACACACACACACACACACACACACTTTCACCAAAATGCAAATATCTGTTTCAGAACAAATCATTAAAAATTATTAGGAAACACAAGCTTTAAAGAACCCATTAAATACATTTCACTAGAGGTTATAACTCCTGGTTTTATAGTCACTACTTCAAAAATATAGCTTCTTTTTAGAATGTGTGGTATTTCTTTGATTGTAGGTTAACATGTATATTTGGCAGAATGTTGTCACAAACACATACTTAACATATTACTTTAAATTTATCAGATGTCCAAGACTAAAGGGCAGGAAGAATATGAGGTAAAGAACAGAATGAAGAACACATGGAAAGTGGAATGTAGGAGGTTTAAAGTTGTATAATTAATGTCTAAGCACAAATAAAATATTCTGTGGCTATATTTTCATAATGTAGCATTTCTGATGTAAATAGTTTACCATAATATATGTCAGATAACAGCAGGTCTGTGTGGAATGGAGTTACACTTAGTTTTAGAATGAGGAATGTCTCTTATAATGAAGGGCAGTGAGGGATACCTTATGTTCTTTGCTTTAGTAGTTCCATCTGTTTAGTTGCCAATTTCATTCAATGAAGCATGGAGATTTGTGAAGATTCTTGAATATGATAAACAATGTTCTTCTAATATATGATAACTTCTAGACCACTGAATACAGAAAGAGTTAATGCAACAAGTTAAGGACACAAGTGAAATATACTAGAAATAAAAAATTTGAATTTAAATTCTGAGTTACTAAATCACACATCAATAATTATGCCAAATATTATTGAACTTAACTTTGGCTGCTTAAGTTGTGGTGCCTACTGCAAAATGAAAATATGTGGCTCCTTCTTCAAACCTTTTTAAGAATGTTAAGATAGTGACACCAAAGTGTTAAATCAAGGGGATGCGGAGGACCTTTTATACATGGGATTAAGTGAGACTACACATATTTATGTCCACAAAACCAGCTCTGACAGTAGTTCTGTACTTCAAATATGCCATTAAATCGAAGCTGTGGTATCAAAACTAAGACGTTGTCAAATTTAAAGCATCCTTTATAGATAAAAAATGTCAAAGCTAATTATAAATTTAAATAAAAGAAGAAGATTTATACAAATATTACATTTAATTTTATAAAGTATATCTTAAATTTAATTAAATATGGCATTTAGCACTATTTGACCTCTGAAATCTATACATTAAACATATATATATATGTATATGTGTATATATGTGTATATGTGTGTATATATATATATGTATATATATATATATAGTAATTCTTGCTACCTTTCCCTCTTTTTTTCCTACTTCTTATCTTTATTGTTTTGTAATATTGATAAAAATCACACATATGTTTTCAGAGTTGCATATCCTTACCTATTGTTAAGTAGTATGTAGTTTATTGATAGAAGGTTTCAAAATCTCATAGGAGTAGTCACTTAGGTTCTCTCAGGACTTTGTGCCTTTAGCATTAATTGTTACACCTAGAGTATTCTACAATCTAGGAGGTACACTCAAGATCAGATTGCTTGGTTTAAATCCCAACATCTTTATCTTTGGACCAGTTACTTGTTAATTTTTTAATAGTTTTTCATCTATAAACTAGAGGCCCGGTGCATGAAATTCATGCAAAGGGGGAGGTGTCCGTCAGCCCAGCCTTCACCCTCTCCAATCTGGGACCCCTTGGGGGATATCTGACTGCCAGTTTAGGCCCGATCCCGAACATCCCTCTCACAGTCTGAAACTGCTGCCTCCTAACCACTCATCTGCCTGCCTGCCTGATTGCCCCTAACCACTTTTGCCTGCCAGCCTGATCACCCCCTAACCACCCCCCTCCCAGTCTGATTAACATCTAACTGCTCCCCTGCTGGCCCAATCACCCCCAACTGCCCTCCTCTACTGTTCAATTTAGTTGTGATTGGTTGGTTTCTATGCCAGTCAGCATCAAAAACTTTGCCTCCTAGGCAGCCATTGGCTCCTCACAGTTGACCCAGATTTGGTTCTGATTGGTGGGTTTCTATGCCAGTCAGCATCTCTGGGCCTATCAGTGGGGTGTAATCAGAAAGGCAGGTCTGATCAGCAGCCACAGTGGATGCCTGGAGAGAAATGGAGGGGCAGCTGCTGACCAGGCCTGGAGCTAAAGAGAGAGGCAAGTGCTAATCAACAGCTGCCACAGAGGCTACGGATCAGACCCTACTTCTCTCTTCAGGCCTCTCTCTGGGCCTGATTTGCAGCTCCCTCAGCAGTCAGTGCTGGGTCACCATGCCTGCAGGCATAGCAGTCAGCTCTGGGACCCAGTGCTGACTGCAGGACTGACTTCCGATTGGACAAGCTTCCCGGTCATTGCAGATGTGATGGACCCAGGGTTTTTATATATTAGGATACTCCTTATTATAACACTTATTGAGATAAGTACAAATCATACTATTATATTAATCTCACATATTTATGAGATTTTAAATTGTATGATTCTATGAACATAATTTTAATGTAACATGTATTGAATAAAGGTTAGCGATTATTGTGGTGTGTATTATTTTGTATTATTTTGTTACTGATAGGCCATAACCAATCACTGTACAGGGAATAATTAAAAGGGCCATCAGGAGGAGACACGTGTTTGGTGAAGAATGTGAAAGAAAGGGATCATTAGTAATGTTTTTCATGGATTAGTACAGGTGTATATCTGAGAATGTTACCTGGCTAAAATGTGTTTAACAAAACTAAGAATTAGAGTCCATCATAAATTTTCTTCAAGAGTATAATGTAGAGAGTTCTAAAATGCAGGTAGGGCTTAGGAGTTACAAAAGCAATCTATGTGTAATGTTTTATATATTCTTCCCCAGGGTAGCCTAACACTCTTTTCATCTTCAACCTTGTACCACTGCTTCCACCCCACTACTTCTTTTTTGGGTTAAAACTACTTGCACTGCTTGATTTCCCAACCTTTTCTCCTTTTATTTCTACCAATCTCCATCTTAAAATAATAGCCAATAACTTTCCAAAACATATTTACCCTCTTGAGGGATGAGGTTAGGGGAAATTCATTATCCTTATTAGCTAGTCCCTGTGATCTTAGTTTATAGATACTTTTTAATCTTTATACATACCTCATTCCCACAATTGATTATTCTATATTTCAAGTTGGTCTCAACTGAATGAGTACCTCCTCTCACCATTGATACTATTTTTAACTTTTCTTATCTCAAGTAAATAATGTTTCCCATTCAATAATTTTTTGGGATAATTTTTCACTTTGTAAACTATAAATTTCAAAGAGGTGGATATTACCCCTGGGCAGTTTAACCAAGTGTAGAAGCTGAGTATTCCATTCCCATCAGTGTAATAATGTTTACTTTTTAGGGGCAGGACCCATAGTTCTTGTACTATAGAAAAGACACGTACACGTGACTCTATTTAAATGGAGCTTATTAGTGTCATGCTATATCTGAACATGATCAAGGCCTTTGTTTTAGTTATCTATTATTCAGTAACAAATCCCATGAAAACTTAGTTCAAAATAAAAAATATTATTTGTCTTTGACCTTTAGATTGAGCTCAGGGTGTAGTTCTACCTCAGTGACTCGCATGAGTGCAATCAGATAAACAGCAAAATACACTTAGCACAACTCATCTGTTTCTTTTTATTTATAACTAGAGACCCGATGCATGAAATAGTGCATGGGGGCTGGGGGAGTCCCCTCAGCATGGCCTGTACCTTCTCTCAGTCCAGAGCCCTCAGGAGCCTGGCTTCAGGCTCACTGACCACCAGAGGGCAGTTCATGTATTGAGAATCTTCCCCCTGCTGGTCAGTGCATGTCATAGTGGCCAGTCCTTCCACTGTTTGGTTGATTTGCATATTAGTCTTTTATTATATAGGACTAGAGGGCTGGTGCACCCTCTCGCAGTCCAGGACCCCTCAAGGGATGTCTGCCTGCCCATGGGGAATGGGCTTAAGCCCATGGTTGGTAAACTGCGGCTTGTGAGCTACATGAGGCTCTTTGGTCCCTTGAGTGTGGTTCTTCTTAAGCCTTAAGAGTATCCTAATTAAGTTGATAACAATGTACCTACCTATATAGTTTAAGTTTAAAAAATTTGGCTCTCAGAAGAAATTTCAATCGTACTGTTGATATTTGGCTCTGTCGACTAATGAGTTTGCCGACCACTGGCCTAAGCCAACAGTTGGAAATCCCTCTTATAGTCTGGGCCCTTTGCTCCTTACCTCCCGCCTGCTTGCGGCTCCTTACCATTTGGCTTGCTGCTCCTTAGTGCTGACACTGAGGCAGGAGAGGCTCCAGCCACTGCCACGGCACTCACCAGCCATGAGCCTTATCTTTCTGTGTAGTTGTCTGTGGGCCATCTGCTCTCTGCCTTCTCATTTAGGGTGAGCAGCATGTGAGGGCAGAGCATGCTGTTGTGGAATGCAGAAGGCTGCCCGGAGCTGAGGGGAGTGGCCGGGCCCACAGGGTGAGAGGTGGACACAGAGGGCACTATCTCACCCAATTATGGGGAGGGATGGCTGGCCTTCATCTGCCTGACCCCACCCAGGCAGGGACCGAGCAGGGTGTCTGCCTAGCCATTTTCTATCCTTCTACTTGTGACACCTGTCACCCTTGCCAGGCCTCCCCCAAAGCAAGTTCAGCTCAATCCCTTAATATAAAAGGGCATGAGGTGGGAGGGGCTCCACTCCAGTGCCCCCTGATACCCAGCAACAGGACCTGGTCTCAGAACGGTGGCCACAGCTGCAGAACGTAGATCTGTTTCAAAAAAAGTTGGGAATACAGACTTTTATATGAGCCCCTATTTCAAAAGGTGGCAGTTTATTCACATTAATTCTGAAAACCAAAGCAAAGGTTCAGAACACGGAAGAAGTCCTTGGTTTCTGCTGAGAAACTTGGACTCCTTCCTCTGCGGTCACACAGCTGTCACACACCAGGCAGTCACTCAGAATTATCTTGGCATCGGCCAACTTATGGAATTCTCCCTTCTCTCCATTCTCCTGAGCCGGATTCCGGGCGTTGACTGCGGCATTCTCTTGGTCATCATTTGTTTCTGTTTTTTGGTCCCAAAATGTTACGAAGTTTATATGAATATAACATGCATAGATGCAGCCTTCTTTGTAGGAACAGGGAAGGAAGGAGTGGTTAAGTAAGGCACACGGAGCTGCAGCAAGCACCAGCTGTGGGGAGGGCCAAGGGGGAGAGGAGGTTGGCACTGGGGCTGAGGTCCTAGAGCTGTTGCTGGGGAAGTAGGGATCCCCTTTGAGTGCCACGTTTTCAGGTTGAACTAATTGGTCAAGCTGAGGCAGAGGTGGGTGGCCATATCAGCCATCTTTGGATGTTTACCCTTTCCCACCCCAGCTGTGTTGTAAAATCCCAGAGCTCTGGATTCCAAAGGCACCATCCAGAACAGAGGCTCTGGAAGCGGGTGAGAGGAAGTGAGTAGGGCAAGTTTGAAAGCTGATATGCCTGTGTGCTGAGGGATGGCCAGAGACAGTGGTGAGGTTGCAGGGGAAGGGCTCTCATACATACCCTCCTGTGGCGGCCACAAGTGAAGGCGGCCAGGGGAGTAGGGAGGGATGGGGCACCGTGGCCCCAGCCTCTTAGGCATTCCTATCTGTCCTCTGCAGTATACATGGAGGAAAGGGGCTGCTTCTGAGGAGGGGGCAGGCCAGGTGACCATCTTGAGGTCTGGCTGAGGTGATGGTCCTCACCCTGAGACTCCTTCTAACTGGTGATGGACCCAGGCCTAACTCCCGCTAATGAGGGCACCCGGGACCCAGGCCTGACTCCCACTGCTGTGGGCACCCGGGCACAGAAAGCCCCCCTGCTGTGTGCGCAGCCTCCTGCTGGCCTGTTAATATACAAACTGGTTTTTACTATGATGCTGTTAGGACCAATTTGCATATTACCTCTTTATTATAAAAGAGAGACCTGGCGCATGAAATTCGTGCTATGGGGGAGGGGGTCCTCTCAGACCAGCGGGCACTCTCTCCAAACCGGGACCCCTCGGGGGATGTCTAACTGCCAGTTTAAGCCTGTTCCCAGGGATTGGGCCTAAACCACAGCTGGACATCCCTCTCACAATCCGGGACCATTGGCTCCTAACTGCTCACCTGCCTGCCTGATCACCTCGAACTGGCCCCCTCTCCAGCCTGGTCAGCCCCAACTGCCCCCCGCCTGCTGGCCTGGTTTCCCCCAACTCCCTCCCCACGCTGGCCTGGTTGCCCCAAAGTGCCCCTCCCTGCTGGCCTGGTTGCCCCCACCTGCCCCCCGCACCCCCACCAGCCTAGTTGTCCCTCACTG
>NW_006289214.1:2713445-2722343 GCF_000327345.1 Myotis davidii
TGCTTCCAACTGTCCCCCCTGCCAGTTTGGTTGTTCAGTCATGCAGCCTGCTGTTCAGTCATTTGGTCGTCCCTCACTAACCCCTCTGCTGGACTTGTTGCCTCATGCAGCCTGCTGTTCTGTCATCTGTCCAGTTGTTTTGGTCATGACGTCCCCTGGCTTTTTAGATATGAGGATGATACTTGAACTACATTATACAATAAATGTTTTTTTTTTATTTTTTCCATGTCATCAACTATTTCCAATTTCCATTAGAAAGTACTGTTTTTCTATGTATGCTTTAATAGAACAAAAAAAGAAATTACATTACACTCTCTCCACCGGGACCCCTCGGGGGATGTCTAACTGCCAGTTTAAGCCTGTTCCCAGGGATTGGGCCTAAACCACAGCTGGACATCCCTCTCACAATCCGGGACCATTGGCTCTTAACTGCTCACCTGCCTGCCTGATCACCTCGAACTGGCCCCCTCTCCAGCCTGGTCAGCCCCAACTGCCCCCCGCCTGCTGGCCTGGTTTCCCCCAACTCCCTCCCCACGCTGGCCTGGTTGCCCCTAACTGCCTCCCATTGGCCTGGCTGCTCCTAACTGCCCCCCTCTGCTGGCCTGTTCATCCCTCACTGTCCCCCCTGCTGGCCTGGTCACCCCCAACTGCCCCCCTACCAGCCTGGTTGCTTCCAACTGTCCCCCCTGCCAGGTTGGGTGTTCAGTCATGCAGCCTGCTGTTCAGTCATTTGGTCGTCCCTCACTAACCCCTCTGCTGGACTTGTTGCCTCATGCAGCCTGCTGTTCTGTCATCTGTCCAGTTGTTTTGGTCATGACGTCCCCTGGCTTTTTAGATATGAGGATGATACTTGAACTACATTATACAATAAATGTTTTTTTTTTATTTTTTCCATGTCATCAACTATTTCCAATTTCCATTAGAAAGTACTGTTTTTCTATGTATGCTTTAATAGAACAAAAAAAGAAATTACATTACATTGCCAAAAGTGACTTATTGAATGGGAAACATTACTTTATTTACATATAATTTTTTTTTCTGAATCTGATGTAAGCATTATAAACCTTATAATTTTTTTTCTGAATCTGATGTAAGCATTATAAACCTTCAAATCACTTCTTTAGTATTTCTTTTCTTACCTAGCACAATGTTGAATTTACTTCTATCAAATTAATAATTCTAAAAAAGAATGTATGTGATAAAATCTGATAAGAGGCATCTTAGATTTTTGCTTATTTTTTCTATAAGTGCTTATTATTGAGAGAATATGCTTTTGAATTTGGAAATACAAAGAAATTTTACTTCAGAGGTAAATAAGAAATTAAGGGTAGTTTTTACCATCATATCATTGTTAACAAATAACATGTACATCTATGGGAACCCTAAGAATGTACTGAGAATCAAATCATGCTTCTAAGTCACCTTGAAAATATATTGAGCTGTGTTAAAAGAAAAGAAGGCTAATAACATATTATGTCTATACTAAAATGTTTGCTCCTATAATAACAGGTACCAGTATTTTCTGTCAGCTCTTCCGGAAATTCTTGTTTTATTCCCTCATTTTTATCTCTTTGATATCCTGCTACATATAACTCACAAGGTGTTCTGACACATCAGCAAAAATACTCAAATACAAACAGTGGAAATGTTAATGCAAGCAGTGAAGAAGGTTTGATTATTTTCTTCTCAAAACTCCGGATTGAATATGAGGTTTACAAGATGTGGTTATAATTCTTCCTTTCATAAATGCTTTCAAAAATAAAAAGGTATATTTTCCTTTGATCTGAAAAGGAAAAGTAGGAAAGGGTTTATCTTCTTCAACAGACTTTTTTTTCCCCTCAGAGAAATTAACATAGCTGTGGATTTGCTTCAGTTGAATAACCTGCTTTTAATGCATAAAATCAGACACGGAAGGTATTAGGCACTTACATTTAGTGAGGAGAAAAGGTTTGAGATGCCTTAGATTCTTCTAAAGGGACACATTGAGGTATATTTGTAATTACTGTGGTTGAGTGTATAAATATGACTAAACTAAATTTTTAGTCATATTTCCACAGCTTAACATCATATTTTTTTACAATATTTAGGTTCAGGTTCAAAAGTAAAATTTAAAAAACTGTAACCTTGATGTAAAGAAATAAACACTGATTGGAAATATTCATATTAAAATTACCTTTCTGGCTGCTCCAAAAAGTTATATGGGAAATTACCTTTTATTTTGTCTATATATAACTTGTAATTTTTCAAGTAGAATATGTTGTACTTATTAAACTTCTAGTACATGCATAGAATTTAAGAATCCACAGGTAGATTAAATAATCATGCTAATCATAAATAATCAAAGATTCTTATGACTATAGCTATGCAGGGCTTATCAATAGAGTGGAATTCAGTATATAAGTTTTCATTATATGTCTGGTTGGAAATTAGTAATATCTTTGAAGATAGGATTCTAAAAATGTATAAACATAAATGTATTAGAATATCTTAATAGAGGCTTACAGATAAACACTTAGAATTTGGAGAAATCTAAAAATGCTGTTTGTCTCAATGTATAGTTCCTATTAGCTTGCCACCGGCTTGAACTCATTTATTACTTTGTCTTGTGACCAAATGTACACACAACATTGAGGTGTATGTGCTCTAGCATATACTTCATATTGAATCATAGGTTAAGAGAAGAATCTGGGTTAATAAGACACCTTTTCTTAAAGCATCAATATTAATAAAAGACTGGAGAGAGTATATCTAAATTAAAGTTATGATTGCCAGATTTAGGAAAATAGGACTCACAGTTACATTTTAATTTCAGATAAACAATGAATATTTTTTAGTATAAGTGTCTACTTTGGAATTTTTGGAACATATTTATACTAAAATTTATTTGTTATTTATCTGAAATCAACTGTCCCTGTCATTCAAATAACCCCCAGCAGTTTAAACATTAATAGTGAAGTCCCCATGCTACCAGCTAGATGAGGAGACCTCGGTTCTTGTCTTCTTGAGGGAAAGATTTCAATCAAGAAACAAAGTGTAGAAATGCAAACAAGAATTTACTGACGTCAGCAAAACATATACTTAGGAGAGTGAAACAAGGAAGGGCATAGAAGAAACAACAGGAGAGCCTGGGCTGGGCTGCTTTGGCTCACTGGGAAGTCAGAGAAAAGGGGGCCTTAGAGACAGGTTCAGAGGTTAGCCTGGGATGAGCTGCTGCTGCCCATTGCTTCCTTGGCTGCAAGTTTCATGGAGCCCCTTATATGCGAGGTGGGGGGTGGGGAGGGGAGAGGGAATGGCATGTGTGTGCTCCTTGGAGGAAAAGCGCCTTGGGACCTTTGTTTTCAGGGGTTTTAAAGTCTGGGTGTGTAGGGCAGGTCTTAGGGGTGGACCAATAGAGTATTCATCAGCTCTATGAGATTTATTCTCTTAATTTGTCTGTCCTTGGGTGTGGTTGGCAAATGACACTTCATTGGGTTTCTGTCATCTTTCTCCCTAACTAGAGTGGTTTAAGCTATTTACCATCAGGTTGGGGAGGAGAAGTGCAAACTAATTATTTACTCTTAAGTGTCCTGGGTTTAGGGAAGATAGGATTTACTAGGTGGCTACAAACTGCTGTTTAATATCTGTCTTAGTTTCCCATTCCACTTGTCCTGGAATTTGTTTAGCTTCTTACTATTCTATAACATTACCTCCTCTGAGACCTCCACCCCTAAAATCTTTTCAAGGTTGTTGAGGGAGGATGGTCAGTCTGCACTAGCTGCTTCCTGCTGGTAATGGTTGTAATCCTTGCCTACCTTAGGGTACGGAAGTATCTCTCCCTGCTAGATTTAAGGGAGACGAAGGAAAGGGATTTGAGATTGGAATAGACAGACTGTTGATTGATTTTCTAAGGTAGGGATGGGCTGAAATTCCTGAAGTCTCATCATTTCAACATGGAGTCTCACTTTAGGAGGTGGTAATGTATATAGACCTATAGTGGGGGGAAAAAGTAATCAGGCATTGAATAAGGAGTACATATATGAAAACAGAAGAAAAAGCAAAGGTTAATAAATATTTCAAATTATAAAACCAGTTTCTGAGTCTGTAAGACTGTCAGTCCAGTGGACTTACGGTTTCTTTTGGTAGAATGAGAGCAAGCAGTGACAATTTGTCAGCATCAGATGCTCAGGTGAATTCTGTATGGTTGACATTGTGTAAACAGTTCTTCATAATTCCAAGTCCAGGGATGGGAGGAAAAATAAAACATTATCTTGAAGGGTTGACAACTAGAAGAATTTAGAAATCAGTTCAGTTTATGGGGGAAAATAAAACTTTTAAAGACAATCAACTGCACTAGAGACCAATATCCACAACTGAGCATTGAGATTTCCATTGACGCATAATTTCTCCCCCTAAAACCATTCTCATTCTTAAAGAGACTGCATTAGGTCCACTTTTAATTTGGCCTGATTATTTATCCCTGGACCCAACCTCCTGCAGTCCCTCCCTGGTGTCTGTGGAGTGAGCAGGTCCATCAGGTAGGGGGGTCCCTTGGCCTGGCCTGCAGGGATGGGGCCAAAACTAGCTCTCCAATGTCTCCCGAGAGGTCTCAGAATGCGAGAGGGCACTCCGCAAAGTTGCTGTCATACAGGGTGCAGAACGCAAACACAAGTGTGCAGTAAGTCAGATTTGGGGCCGATAGTGCCCCAGCAACAACATAACCCACGGCCGAAGGTGGAATTGTGTGGCCCTGCTAGGCCCGGCTCTCACCTCTCTGGTTTCCGGGTACATCCCCTTAGAGCTGCTGCTGCCAAGTCACTGCAGCTCCACAGAGGCTGCGTGGAGCGTCTGCCCCCTGGTGGTCATTCGATCCTCACGGAAGTCCTGGAGTAGGTAGATAGATTCGGTGAAATCCTATTTTCTTTTCATTAGTTGGAAAATGGAGATTTAGAAAGCTTAGAAACTTGACCCGACTGAAAAGAAGTAAGAAATGGTGGATCTCAAAAATGACTTCAGGTTTTCTCACTGCACAGAACATAGTCAAACACTGCTGCAGTTAAATATTTTATCCTTTGTTCTCCCTGCATGATCTACAATAATAATGTGCTTTGTGTTGATATTTACTGCTGTGTTGCTGACAATTACCTGAAAGAGAAGTTGGGGTGCTTCACTGGGCTGGAAAAAGTTTAGCTAAGTCAGAAAGCAGGTCTAATTAAGGAACTTTATCTATATACTAGTGACCTATATACGGGGACATTAATTAGGAGGTGGCCAGCAAGGAAGGACTGGCCACGATGGGCCAGACATGCCCTAGAGCCACCCTCCCATGGTCCCTTTCCAACCAGCCACCCTTGGGGTAGTACTGTGGCTCATAGGGCATCTACGGAGTGAGCGAGGTCCCTCTGACAGGTGGGGTCCCTCAGCCTGGCCTGTGGGGATTGGGCCGAAACCAGCTCTCTGATATCCCCTGAGGGGGTCCCCAAGTGCAAGAGGGCACTCTGCAAAGTTGCTGTCGTACAGGGTGTGGAACGCAAATGCAAGTGTGCAGTAAACCAGATTTGGGACAACAGTGGCCCAGCAACAACATAACCAATGGCAGAAGGTGGAATTGTGTGGCCCCATGAGGAATCGAGCTCCCTCCTCTCTGGTTTCGGGATATGTCACCTGAGAACCACTGCTGCCAAGTCACTGCAGCTCGGCAGCTTCTGTGCTGAACGTCTGCTCCCCAGTGGTCAGTGCACATCATAGCGACTGGTTGGATGGTTGGACACATAACATATTAGCCTTTTATATGTATAGATAACCTTTTTCTGTCCATTATCCCTGAATGCAAATGCAAGTCTCCACCCAGAAGAACCCTCATTTAAACCATATAACACAGGAGTTCTGGGCCATTGTCTTTCTTGACTAGCCCACTCCTCACTTGGAGTGTATCTTCAAGAAATCTCACTTTGCTTTACTTTCATTTTCATAGACCTTAAAATCTTTTCTGTGTTGATGAGAAGAACTGAGGACCCAGATGGTAACCCCAATCTGTAACACCCAAATATTGTGGAGCAGACACTAGGCATCCTTGCTGTGCCCTGCCTGAATTCTTCACCAACAGAATAAAATAGTTGTTGCTTCATTCCACAAACTGTTCTAGCAATTAGCAACTTAGCAATTGATAACTAGAATAGTATATAACTAAAAAGTTTAAAGTGTTAACTGTTGCTGATATAATAGTATGGATATTATTTTAAAAATGTTTTTGTATTTTCAGAACTTGGAGCAGAAACATGACTTAGAATAATTTAGTTTAAGCTGCTTAAAATTTAATGTACTTATGAATCACCTCAAGATCTTGTAAAAATGCAACTTTTGATTCAGTAGATCAGTGGTGGGGAGGAATATTATATTTCTAATAAATTTTCAGATAATGCTGATGTTGCTGGTCCATGGGCCAGCCTTTAAATTTCATATTTCCACTCCCTTTGTTTTGAATTGAGATTTCAAGTTTTTAAATATATATGTCTGACATTGAAAGATAAATGGAAGCAAGCTATGCTGTGTTTCTAAGCAGAGCCCATGGCACTGTTGGTGAGTTACCAAGGGGAAACTATAAATAGAGAAGAGCATTATTATTTGGTGATAACCTATATGCCAGTCACTATATTAAGTGCTTAGATACAAATAACCTCACTTTTTTTCACTATAATACTTCAAGAAAGATAATTTTATATTTACATTAATGAAGAATAAGCTAAGACCCGGTGCAGTCAAATGCTCTATTGGAGAATGTAGATGGTGGAAGAGGGTTTAAATCCAGGACATTTAGGTAATAAAGCTTTTATTCTTCCCATGGCATAAACCTTCTATGGGCATTGGGTGATGGATGCCTAATGGTAGCTATGCTGGATAAAAAGGGAAACATTATAGAAACAATAGTATGAAGAAAAATATAATTTCATGTTTGATAACTCTCAGGAACTGTACATATTCAGACAATTGTACCTAATAAAAGAATAATATGTAAATTGACCATCACTCCAACATACAAATGGCCACCCCCATGTGGACACAAGATGGCCAGCAGGGGAGGGCAGTTGTGGGTGATCAGGCCTGCAAGGGAGGGAAGTTTGGAGGGACCAGGTCTGAAACGGAGGGCCATTAGGGGTGACCAGGCTGCAGAGGAGGGCAGTTGGGGGTGACCAGGCCTGCAGGAGAGTGCAGTTGTGGGGGTGACCAGACCTGCAAGGGAGGTCAGTTAGGGGTGACCAGGCTGGCAGGGGAGCAGTTAGGGGTCGATCAGGCTGGAGGGGAGTGGTTAGGGGCAATCAGGCAGGCAGGCGAGTGGTTGAGAGCCAGCAGTCCTGGATTGTGAGAGGTATCCCAGATTGGAGAGGGTGCAGGCTGGGCTGAGGGATACCCCCCCTGCACGAATTTCATGCACTCGGCCTCTAGTAATAATATAAAGCCCTGGCCAGGTAGCTCAATTGGTTAGAGCATCATCCTGATATGCCAACATTGTGGGTTTGATCCCTAGTCAGAGCAGATGCAAGAATCAACCAATGAATGCATAAGTGGAACAACAAATCAATGTTTCTTTCTATTTCTTTCCCTCCAATATCAATAAGTAATATCAAAAAAATATTTTAGACCACTCAGGATTGATCTAAACACACATATTTTTCAGCCTTAATCTATATACAAATTTTAGTGTTTATTTATCTAGCTACACATATGGTTATTAAATAAACATTTATTGAATAAAAGTACATTTTTATACTCAATTCTTTATTTTGGAATTCATACATGAACAAGAAATATAAAGTTCCTTCCCCTTATGATGTGTTTAATTAAGCAGGAAAGATAAAATCTTTAAATGAGTTACAATAGTGTGTGATGAATATTAGGATAGAGAATATCACGTTGGAGAAAGTATGGATACACGGAAACAAATCATACAGGGTTGTGAGAATAGAAGAAGCAATATAATACATAGAAATTATCTAATACATAGAAAACCTCAGTACATTCTGTTTTGTTTTGTTTTTCAATTATACTTTCTTTTACTACTGCCTTCAACCAAAAATTCAAATTGAGTATACCTGTTTTATAATAAATTCTGATTTCTTTTCGAGGTGAATCATCCAAACTCCTCTGAAACAAAAATTTAGTTAAAATCGTATGATCAGATATTTTTTTTAAAAATGGAAAACAACTTTTTAAATGTCAGAAATTAAAACCACTGGAATAGCTAAATAACCTTATTAGTCTTACTGTAGGGAGAACAGGAGCAAATATTCATGTGCTTTTTTTTGTTTTGTTATGACTCTCACATAAATATATAATGAATATGTGTCAAAGAGTTTATTCAACTAATTAGTAAGGAAACCAGTCAGATATTAAAGTTGGTTCAGAGAGCATTTAAAAACATTTAAAGTGCAAAGTATTTATAAGCAATTAATAAAGACATTTTGGTGTAAATTTGCTAGATTAGAAACAAAACTGATTAATGTTCCACAAGGTAATAAAATAAAATCATTGAGATTTTTTTTCTCACTAAATGATCATATGTACCTAGCAAGCAGGCAGAAATATGAGAGTAATAAGGAACATCACCGAATCTAGATATTTAAATGAATTATCTTAACATTCTTCTCCACTGTGATCATCACAAAATCTCTAAAATTCATTATTGATTACAAAAATGGGCAGGCTTCATTATGTTTAGCCTGTTCAAGGGTCCACCCATGCACCAAGAGGTCACCGGTTCAATTCCCAGTCAGGGTACATGCTGGGGTTGCAGACTCCTTCCCCAGTAGGAGATGTGCAGAAGGTAGCCGATGAATGTTTCTCCCTCATCAATGTTTCTACCTTTCTCCCTCTTCATTCCTCTCTCTCTAAAATCAATAAAAACATATTAAAAGTAAACCTTAA
>NW_006289214.1:2723019-2725698 GCF_000327345.1 Myotis davidii
ACCGTTTTTTTTTTAAAGATGGCAGGGGTTTTGTTTGTTTGTTTGGTTTTGGTTTTTTAAATATTTTTTTATTGATTTCAGAGGGGAAGGGAGGGGAAGAGAGAAATAGAAACATCAATGATGAGAGAGAATCATTGATCAACTGCCTCCTGCACGCCCCACACTGGGGATCGAGCCCGCAACCAGGGCATATGTCCTGACTAGGAATTGAACCACAACCTCCTGGTTCATAGGTCAATGTTCAACCACTGAGCCACGCCCGCTAGGCTAAAAATAATTATTTAAATAATGCTCCCATGTCTTTTTCTTATAGTTAGATAATACTTTAAAATATATTTTTAACGTGCTATTTAAATTCAGTAGTTGTAATGGTTTTTCATTTTGCTAGTTAAATACTGTCCTCTAGGAAGGTTTGACTATTGATTAAGACTAAAATTATAGAATTCTGAAAAATATTTACTAAAGAGGGATATATGATTTTGCCTAAAAGAGATAAGAGGATTCTATTTGGGAGTGTATAAGAGAGATAATCTTCTGAAATGCTGTCTTTTAAAAATGTTTTGGCACACAATTGAAAAATCCAACCTTTCTGTATTTCTTATGCACTGCTAGGACTGTTAATGGCAGAGGAGGGAGGAACATGTAAATTCTTAAATAATATCTAAAGCCACATCTCTGTTTTAAAACACATTATTGTTTAAAGACAGTATTTCAGAATGTCAACATGAATGGAAGTGTCAAATTGATGTTTAATATTCATTTATTTATTTACACTTGACTGCACTTAGATGGTAAAAAGGTATGTCTCAAAAATAAAGATTCTTTTTTTCAGACACTGAACTCGATTTTCCTGTGGGTTCACTGCCATAAATCCCATTAGTGTTAATTGGAAATTTGCATATGGATTGAGAGAATAATACACCTCATTATTCTCGAGTAACAGCTACTGTCTTTTAAAGACCATTTAGAATGTGTTGTAGGAAATAAATAAAAGCATACCACTTAGCTTTTTTAAAAAAATAGTGTCATATACCAGGAAATGAAACAAAAAGTTTTACAAACATTCCACTGCCATAGTTTTAACTTCATAAATTCAAGAAACTAAACCTTTAAAATCCCCTTTTGTAGCTTAACTAGCTAATGAATATATAAAGTAAGTATATCTCCAATCTGTTTCATGGTTGGTGACCTTGGCTCTGAAGAATATATACTGTTTATTTTCTTGTTGTTACTGTTTTAAGTATTCGAACCATTGAAAAATACTGTAAAATATTTTTTTTAGTTTTAAAATTACTAATATTTATTGAAATACCACTATGAGATATTATAAAAAATATATAATACTATGGAGCACTTATGTGACAGTTGCTATTTTTAATAAATATATTTTTATTCATTTCAGAGAGGGAGGGAGAGGGAGAGAGAGATAGAAACATCAATTATGATTGGCTGCCTCCTGCACACCTCACACTAGGGATTGAGCCTGCAACCCGGGCATGCGCCCTTGACCAGAATCGAATCTGGAACCCTTCACAGGCAGACACTCTATCCACTGAACCAAACTGGCTAGGGCACAGTTTCTATTTTAAGTATATTTCAAGTTTGAACTTATTTAACACTCAGCAACCCTATGATGGCCAAATTATTATTATCCCTATTTTATATATGATATAATAGAGGCATCAGAAGGTAAACTTACTTGCCCAAACTTATACACATAGTAATTCGCAGAGTTGGGATTTGAACCCAAATATTATGGCTCAATAAACTGCTTATTAGAAGCTTGACACATTTATATTGGCTCAAATGAGTAAACTTTGTCATGAAACATGATCACAAGTTTACTAGTCAGAAAATTAAAACCTTCCAGTTAATTCAACTCATTCTTTTTAGAAGACATGTTAGATACACTTATTACACGTTTCATAGATTGTCTTATCAATCACCTTATAATGTTTAGCAAAATACTTCTTCCAGCCTCCCACTACAGTCTACCTGAGATTTTCCAGTGGCAATTTCAGAGCCCTTATAATAAAATGTAACTTACACAGAGTGCTTCCCTATGACAGATGCTATTTTAAACAATTATTTTCATACTAGAGGCTCAGTGCACGAATTGTGCATAGATGGGGTCCCTCAGCCTGGCTGGTGATTGGAGCCATCGGGGCCAATCGGGGCAGGCTGGCCAGGGGAAGGGACCACAGGAGGTTGGCCAGCCGCAAGAGGTTGGCTGTGGAAGTGCACTGACCACCAGAGGGCAGCTTCTGCATTGAACATCTGCCCCCTGGTGGTCAGTACACATCATAGCTATGGCCGGTCATCTGGTCATAATGGTCGCTTAGGCTTTTATATATATAGACTAGAGGCCCAGTGCATGAAATTTGTGCACTGGAGGGGGGTCCCTCAGCCCAGCCTGCCCTGTCACAGTCCGGGAGCCCTCAGGGGATGACCTAAGCTGCTGTCTGGCCATGGCGGCTCAGAGCAGGTGCCCCCGTGTGTGTCCCCTGAGGGCCTGCTCCCAGCCACACTGCGGAGGCTCGGGGCATGCCCCCTTGTGTGTGTCTGCTGGGGGCCTATCCCCAGCCACACCATAGAGGCTCGGAGCAGGCACCCCTGTATGTTGTTCTCTCAGGCTCCAGGCTGATCCCTGCCCCTCCTCCTATATAGAAAGATTATATA
>NW_006289214.1:2726205-2731531 GCF_000327345.1 Myotis davidii
ACTGCCGGCTTAGGCCGCTCCATGAGCCATCAGTCAGACATCCCCCAAGGGCTCCTGGACTTTGAGAGGGCGTGAATTTTATGCACTGGCCCTCTAGTTGATTAATAATATAGATCTGCAATTTTAATAAAATGTTTGAGATACTATTGCTATTTTTTCCCTTTATAAATGATGAAACTGAGGCAGAGAAAGAGCAAGTAACATTTAAATTTAAAAGAATTTTCAGGCAGCCTGGCTTCCAAAAGAAGGCAAGATATGACTGAAAAAAGTACATGTTGGATTCAATAAACTTGGATTTAAATCCTATATCACAATGCCATGGAGGGAGAGAATTGTAGAGAAGTTAAAGAGAGTTGAACCAACAAAAATGTGATATACATTTTATTATCATCATGTTTAGGATGTTATAAAAACATCAGTGATAAAATACCTCTCTCCATTGAGGTGGGCAACCCCCTTAACTCCTACCCTCCTTCTTTCTTTTGCTATTACCAGGTGCAACCTTCACTACATGCTTTAAGCCTGAATTAATAATCTGAAAATAGGGTAGTAATAGGTAGCCCACAGCACTGTTGTAAATAAGAAAACATAAGTGGAATAAGAAGTTGTAATATGGTTACTCTGAAATAATGGGAGTAATTTAATTTGAGGCAAAAAAAATTGTATCACATTTGGTTTCTGAATAATGTTCCAATATTTGGCCAGCTATAGTCCCTCCACATTCTCTCACTGCCCCCACTACCCAAGGCTAAATAAAGGTTCAAGCAAACAGACAAGCAAACCTGGTGAATGCAGGTGGTGGGGTAGACTCTCACTCCTCTGCATGCATTCAGGCTTAGTAGAATGTGATCTGGAACTTTCTAACCCCAAAATACTGATTGCAGAGTTTTGTGGGTTTTTAAGAATGTTTCTTGGCTCAGATTAATTAATTTATAAATAGGAGAACAAACCATTAACACCTAATACCATACAGTGTATTTAGCATATCCCTCAGGCTCATTACCTATCTCTTTATTAAACAAATAGTATCAAACACCATGTGCCAGGGATATACCAGGTTCTAGGTGTACCACCTACCATTTGCTTTCAATGACCATTGTAACGAATTACAATGCAGTTAGTGGCTTAAAACAGCAAAATTCATCTTATAGCTCTGTAGGTTAGAAGTCAGAATGTTATCTCTGGACTAGAATTAATTTGTTGGTCGAGATGCATTGTTTTCTGAGGTGCTAGAGGAGAACATATTTCCTTGTTTTCTAGCTTTTAACAACTACCCGTATTCCTTGGCTCATGGCCACCTATTTTTAAACAAGCAATGGTTGGTCTAGTTTTTCTCACATTTAATTATTTTGATGCTGACTCCCCCTGCCCCCTCTTCTTTTTCATTTATAAGGACATTTGTGATCACATGACCTCCACCCCTTGATAATCCAAGAAAATATTTCTATTTGTAGGTCAGTTCATTGCAAGCATAATTCTATCTAAACTTTCATCCCCCTTGCCATGTAATACAGCAGATTGCAGGGATTAGAGCATGGACATCTTTCAATACCATTTTTTTTTTGCCTATTTCTATCACTGTTCACATATTACTTTAAGTTTGTGGAAGAGATACTGATTACATGTGTTAGTAAATAAATATAATTGTTAAAAACTCTGAATATTGAATATGTTATGGTATTAAGAGTGCTTAACTTATAGAAAGTTGATACAGATAAGGGAATTTCCCCTTAGTTTGTTATTTTGTCTTGACATCTGGAGGAAGAGTGTAGTTCAATTAGTTAAGGTGTCAGGGGATTTTTTTTTTTTCATAGAACCACATACAAGGGTTTAAAAGTAAGAGAAAAAAGAGACTTAGAGGAACAAAACAAAAACTAGTGTGCCTGGAGCAAAATGAGCATTATAATTCAAATTCAAGCCATTGCTAATGATTTATTATATTCTACCGGTTGAAATGTTAAGAATGAAATAAGGAAGAAAATTTAGGTTTGTCACTGTCTTCCACTTTTAGGAGTGGCTCAGGACCTCTTAAAATTATATCTTTGACTCTGGGTATTGGAAAAGCATTTGCTTACATGTGTACAGAAGTTACTGTTTTTCTTCAGTCCTTTGAGATATTTAGAATATTAAACATATCCAAGTAAAATTATTAATAGTTCTATAGAATTTGAGAGTTTTCAAATAATTTGTCATTTATTATGCTTACACATGCTTAGTAATTTTCCCCATTATAAAGTGAGTGTTTTATATATTAATATAACTCTACCCATACCAATATTGAGATTTTTTTAACAAATAAAAAGAATAAGAGGAATCTGTACATATTAAAAGTATTTTATAATCTAAATATTTTCCAAAGCATTTTGGGGTGAGATTACTATTTTGATAGTTTTAGTTTATTCCTTCCTATATCTATCTAGAAAGTGTCTCCTGATCACTGACTTTATGTAGGCACTGTAATAGGTACTGGGATTTAAGTAGTGGATATACAGTAATATAGTTCCCCTCACATTATATAAAATCTTAAATTTATTGTTTTTTGACTGCAGTGAACAGATTAAACTATTATTCCAGTCTTGTCTGATGAAAAATATTATGAACTTAAATAACAATATTAGTACAGCCAGTAGTATATAGATATAAAATCAAAACGAAACAGTAAGGGATCCAAATCCATAAAATTAAGTTCCTAGCCCCTTGTACATAGTAGCACTTCTTGTAGACTATATATGGTAGTTACTCATTACATTAAAACTATGTGTTTAGCATCTGCCTTTTAAGAGAAAAGCTTTTTAGAGACAGTACAATAAATTATTTGCCCTTTCCACCTAGAAATGTCATAGTATATGGAATTTAGTACGCATTGGATATCTGCAGCTAAGTTAAATATCATATTGATTAGCAATTGACTTGTGAAAATCTTACGCTATTTTACTGCAACTTCAACATATAAAGCCTTAAGAAATGATTATAGTCATCATTTAAAGATAGGGCATAATGGCTTATAGATTAAAAACTGCTTTGGAATCTAAGTGCAACTAGTGTAAATATGATCTCATGCTATTCAGCAACATCAATATAGCTCAAAATCAGAATAGAACATTTTTAATTCATAAAACCTATAACTCAAAGAAATACCTCTGTCATGTTATTTCAATTTTTATGAACCATGCTACTCACAAATACATAGTTGGATGAGCTATCTTGTTCCACCATATGAATTTCATGGGTCTTATTTGTTAGTCACTGGTGATACTGGTTGAAATATTTTTAATAACAATCATAACACAAATAAAATTTATACTTTTTAAATAGTACAATTTAAGATTATTCCAGAGATAAGGCTGTTTCATTCTGATAAACCTGGAACACAAACTTGATTACAATGAAGAGAATATAAAGGCTTCCTACAAGATGTTATATGTTGAATAAAAAAATAATAGGCACTTAATCTTGCAGTAAGCTAGAATAAGTTGTATATTTACTTTTTGCCCTTATATTTTCATTATAAAAGCAAAGGAAAAATAAAAAAAAAAACTAAATTTAGTAACTACTTACATTCACAGTGTTACACAATGGCAAAGGTCATTATCTTAACACAATAAGGAGAACTATTCAGGTACACCTGTTTCTGGGTTTCACTGAGTGCCTGAATAACCTTACTAAATTAACACAAGTTCTTTGAATCTCAGATTCTGTATTAGCAAAATGGGATACTATTACAGAATTGTTATGTGGATTCCCTGAGATTAAGTATGTGAAGTGAGCAAGACAATGCTTACACAATAATTAGTAGCAATAGTGTTTATTAAGCAGTGATAGTTATCTGACCATACATATCGTCACTAATATATTTCTATGACTGTACTGTTTAACTCCTTACTAGTAAATGTTAAAAAAAAATCAAATTAATGAAGAGGGATAGAAAAAAGTGATGTAAAGTAGCTTTTCTAACCTTGATGTTTTTGAAGCTTTGATGTGATATGATATTGACTCCAGGGCATGTGTTGGAGCTTTTCTGGGTTTGATATTCCCCGACCTTCTCTGACATTCTTCTGACCCTCCCAGCAGTTTCTCTCCAGCTCTCTTCAACATTTCCTCAGCTTCCTGGCTGTGCTTCAATACTCTTGGAAAATTTCCCAGACGATTTACAAAAGATCGTGTAGAGTAAGAACCTCAGGGTCACAGCCTTAGAAGAGGTGATTCTGAAGGGCAAAATAAGACTACCCAGTACAAAAGGTATTCGTGAATTAACAGAGAAGCTTCAACTAAAAGGAAGTATTATTGTTTTGAATAGAATAGACAGGTGAGGATTTTATACAGTCAAATAAATCAGCTATGGATAAGGAAATTGAACTGAGTGAGAATGATTTTGGAGTATTTTATTTTAATAATGTTTATTTCAGATTGCATAGTTCATATAAGGTCTCTTCTATATGCATGCACAAGGAGAGACTGATATATCCGAAGCAAACTAAATATCTTTGGCATTTCCATTAGCAGTTTAATAAAATAGCTAAAACATAAACCAAGGCCCCCCAAAAAGATCACAGTTCTAAATTTAAGCTTTCCTACACACACACACAAACACACACACACACACACACATATATATATATATATATATATATCTCACAGGAAATGTTAATACGAATTATCAAAATACATTTTTTAGAACAAAACTCATGAGAAGTAATGTGGCTTGTAAGATAAAAGAACTTTAAAATGATTGAAATGGTAATTCACTTGGATTAGGCAATAGTTATAAGTATATAACACTTATGTTATTTTACACCATGTATATTGTCCTCTTCTTTTACCTCATAAATGATAATTGTATGCACTTAATTTATGTGTCTCAGCTACTAATGGTACTGTTTTTGTTGGTCCTGTTTATGTTGGACAATACTACTTACCCTGCCTTACCTGGAAAGCCATCAGTGCTCTTATAACTATGTGCTGGATCTACTAAAAAATTCAGAGATGGAAAATCAGGGAAGGCTATTGATATCCTGTTGATTCAACTCATGAGGCCCCTCAAATTTGAAGACTGCCAGTCTGTGTTTACCCAGAGTCATGAGCTGTTTCTCTGTGAAAACTGAAAAGGCCAGTTCCAAAGATCTGGTTTTGTTTGGGGTTCACATAGATGTACAGACTTCTGAAGTATTAGCACCTACCAGAGAGTTTGCCAGTTTGCCTCTTGTTCCCAACTCCTATCTCCTATTTGGCAGAATGACACATGACACTCCTATCTTTATTAGTACAAAAGACATTCTCTCTCTCTCTCTCTCTCTCTCTCTCTCTCTCTCTCTCTCCCCTATTACTT
>NW_006289214.1:2732288-2748581 GCF_000327345.1 Myotis davidii
CATTCTTCAGATGAGTAAAATTTTCTCTTACCAGTAATCTCCAAAGAAATCCTTAAACATTTAAGAAACTGTTACAAATAACCCCAAATTTGGAAGCTAATGAAACTTGAAAAAAAATGATACCTATCAACATTTAATAATGTTTACTAGTAGTCAAACTGATTGGTATTCAGGGAACCCTATTGATCCTCTTAACTTAAAACCTATCTGAGGCACTTCCATTTAAACCTCACCCATTTTTCTCTAACTCATGCTGTATTGGTTCTAATTCTTTAGCTGATAGTGGATACAAATAAGTTAATTGTGTTATTATTATTATTAGAAATATATATGTGAGCATTATATAGATTTAGGATGTCTAATACATATATGCATGCATTCTATAAGATTTGCATGTAAGATGAAATTCACCAAGTTATTAAAATGGAAAGTATGGAGGAAAAAGAGATGGGTAATTAAATGAGTGAAGAAAACTTGAGTTCTATATACTTACTAAAGGCCCAATGCATGAAAATTCATGCACTGGAAGGGGGGTCCCTCAGCCTGGCCTGCCCCCCTCACAGTCAGGGAGCCCTCAGGGGCAGGAGGTGACTTGGTGATCAGAGAAAGGTGACACCCCATCATACCTCTGCTGCTGCCACTGCTGGCAGCACAAGCCTCAGCTGGCCCTGATTATCTGAGCCTTGGGTGGCCCTGGGAAGCTGGGCAGCCAACATCAAAGGCTTGCCTGCGCCAAGGGCCGGCCCTGGGCAGCTGGGGGGCTGAGGGTGGGTCCAGCTGCACCGCATGCCTGCCACCCCCCTGGCAGAGCTGAAAGGACGCTGGGGGACTTTGGCGAGGCTGAGGGAACTGGGCGCCACACTCTTGTGGCTTTGCTCCACCATCTTTGTGATGGTGTGGCAGTCAATTTGCATATCCCCTCTTTATTAAATAAGACAATGTACTTATTAACAAGATTCTATTACATCTCAAGAATACTCCTACCACAATTGGCAACTTATCCACTAAAACTTAATTGTTATTATCAAACTGGAAAGACAATACTCAAGCAAGTTGTCAAACATTAAGATATATGA
The DNA here is from genome assembly GCF_000327345.1 of Myotis davidii. Classification (NCBI taxonomy): domain Eukaryota; kingdom Metazoa; phylum Chordata; class Mammalia; order Chiroptera; family Vespertilionidae; genus Myotis; species Myotis davidii. Next base: position 2,733,365 of record NW_006289214.1, read on the forward strand.
TCTTTCATTACCAAAATATTTCTGCAGAAAACATTTTATTAATAAAAATATGGCTTGTATGTGCGAATGTTCACTGATGTGTGAGTGCCTACCTTGTTCTTTGTATTAAAGGATATCTTGTCTTAAAACAAAAAGCACATGTAGTACTATTGTAACTAATAAATCATGTATGAAAAATGTGAAAGATGGCATCGTATATCAGTAGTGCACTCCTGTATAATTAGATATATTTTCTTCTATTCTTAAAGACCATCTTATGACATTTTTGTTTTAAAAGTTCATTCATAATGTAAATGAATAATGCATTGCTTCTGATGGCGACTCTGAACTCTAATGTCATATCACTGATGATGGGGCTGTCATAAATGCAAGAAGAGAAATGACAACTAGAGTAGTTACTTTTTCTACCCCACCAAATGTTATTTAAAAATCACTATAGATTAGCATTGGACAAACACTGCTTATTTTTATAATTTATAGTGATCAAATTTCTGGAAGGTCATGGATACCTTCCATTTGTTGATTTACCCTAGGAAGGAATAAATTTCAATTTTGCTCATTCTACTTGAAAAATAGAAGGAACAATTTATCTCTGGCAGGATGTTTAGGACAGTAAAGCTCTAAAACACATAAACCACTGCATAATTTCTTAATGTAAAGCACCTTTCCAGGATTAAATAGCTATTTTAAAAGGAAAGACACATTTTCAAGTTTGAGTTTACTTGACACAATTATGAGCAGCATCAACTATTTTACAAAGAATGCATTGCTATGAAATTGTTCATCAATATCTTAAAGTACCTAATTGTTAATATGATATCTTCCCTTATTTTAAATTCCTTAACTGATAATCTTTAATAGAGATCACCCTTTATGGTACAAAATATATGCTCAATAAATATCTGTTGAATAAATGCACATGTATTAATGGAATTTGTTTTAGTTAAATTGTTTTACTACTATTTTCTCAGCTTGTTCTTTTTTTCTTGTCAGAAATATAAGGGTTCCTGTTTGCCTTTCTGGAATCACAGAATAATAAAAATGTCTCTCTCTAATCCTTCTTATTAAACCCCCTTTTGTGTAGCTAAATTACAGAGGAAAATAGCCCTTACCCACCCCAAAGTAATCAAAGCAAACTCCCAGGAATAGGTAGAATAAAGTCTGGAGTCCCATATTTAAACATACAATAGTATGATATGTGAAATTTTAATAGCTAAGTGTCCAGTTTGTGTGGGAGTGTCTTAAATGAAATAGAAGCTTATATGTATACTCAGTGCTACATGAATATACAACACAGTCTACTTGAAGAATTCATTTATTAATGTATCTTTCAGCCTCAAGATTTTCATTATTCTAAGTTTTAATACCAACACACACACATGCATGTGCACACACACACATAAACCAATTTATATGAGGAAAGGTAGATATTGAAAATATCATGAATCTTTTTCAGCCGAGAGACCAGAGAAAAATGGATTTCTACTCATTTCTACCCCAAGAATATGTTATAGATATTTATGTATTTCCCATTCCTAATAATAATGTCTTTCATTAAGCCCATATGCAAATAGATATACACTTTCAGGAGAAAGAAACTAAAATAAATGTGTATACATTGTTTTTAACTGAAAGCAATCAAATACTGTAATACTCCTCAATTTTTAAAAACTCTTTATATATATATATATATCAGGAGTACTGTTTAATAATGTGGATTTTTTTCAATAGATGGCATTACACATATGTTGATATATATGTGATTTGATATGTACACTATTTTGCTGTATTGACAGAAAGCTTTAAAACTTCATATATCAAATTTTCTGAAGGTGTTGACATCATAGATATTTTTACACTTAAAAAAGTCAAATTTCGTGCCAAAAAAAGAGTCAAAAGCTTGAAGACCAACAATGACAAGCATTATTGGATGAAGATGGGTGCCAAACACAAAAACAACTTGCAGAAAGATTAAATGTTGCTCAGCAAACAATTTCTTATTGTTTACAAGCAATGAGAAATATTTTTAAGGAAGGAAAATGAGTGCCACATCAACTGAATGAAAGACAAATGGAGAAACCAAAAGTCATCAGTAAAATGTTGCTTCAAAGGCATGAAAGTAAGTCTTTTTTGCATCGAATTGGAACTGGTGATGAAAAGTGGATTTATTTTGAGAATCCCAAATCCACAAAATCAGGGGTTGATGATCCAGGTGAACCATCAACATAGACTGCAAGGCCAAATCGCTTTAGAAGGAAGACATATGGCTGGCTATCAGTCCAGATATAGGGATTATGTATTTTTGAGACAGAATACAAGAGCATCCCCTCTGCTGAGAAAGGCTTCCCCCCGCCCCTGCCATTTAAACTATCCTATCCTATATAATCTATCTATACTACTAAAAGGATAATATGCTAATTAGACCAGCTCAAACAGCCATCTTCCAGACATCTGACTTTCTTCTGGACAAAGCTATGGTAGTGGGGGCCGAGGCAGAGGCAGTTAGGGGCAATCAGGCCTGCAGGGAAGGCCAGTTGGGGGCAAGATCAGGCCGACAGGGGAGGGCAGTTGGGACCAATCAGGCAGGCAGAATCAGTTAGGTGTGATCAGGCTGGGAGGGGAGAGCAGTTAGGAGTGAGATAAGGCCAGCTGGGGAGGGCTGTTGGGGACAAGATCAGGCCAGCAGGGGAAGGCAGTTGGGGGCAACCAGGTCCACAGGGGAGGGCATTTGAGTGTGAGATCAGTATGTCAGGGGAGGGCAGTTGGGGGTGATCAGACAGGCAGAGGCAGTTGGGGGCAAGATCAGGCCAGCAGGGGAGGGCAGTTAGGGGCAAGCAGGAAGGCAGGCAGAGGGGTTAGAGGCAATCAGGCAGGAAATCAGAGGCAGTTAGGGGCGATCAGGCAGGCATGCAGGTGAGCGGTTAGGAGCCAGCAGTCCTAGATTGCAAGAGGGATGTCCAACTGCCAGTTTAGGCCTAATCCCAACCGGCAGTTGGATGTCTCCCAAGTGGTCCCTGATTGGAGAGGGTTCAGGCTAGGCTGAGAATACCCTGCCCCCCCCATGCATGAATTTTGTGCACCGGGCCACTAATAATAATAATGATAATAATAATACTCTGGTTTCTTGCCTTTCATCTAATTTTAAAATAAAAAAGAAATATATTTGAAAACTTTTAAAAACATTTATACAAATATAAAATAATTTTTCCCATGCTTATGATTGTTGCTAATACCCATTCCTTTGGGTACAGCCATTTATTTTTCTCAACCCTTTATAGAGTTGGTTATAGATAGCTGTGGTTTTCTACTGTTCCGTTTTGTTTAGAAATTCAAGTGTGTGATTTCATAATCATAAAAATTAGTTTTGAACAAGTAGGACATACATACAAAATATAAAATGCTAATGAATATCAGAGATTGTGTGCTTTCTGAATAAATGTATTTCTGGCTCTTCAGAAACTTTAGCCTACATGTTATAAGGATAAAGGTGATATTTTACATTTATATGACATGCAGCACTGTCAAAATAAAATATTTATTTTTCATTGATAGAAGGTAACTTACAGAACCATTTCTTTGCCTGCTGAAATATTACCAATTAAATAAAACATGAGCTCTAGAGAGAGTTTTTGCTTGCATTTCTCTGTATGGATTTCAGAACTCTCTAGTCTCTCTCCTAAAGCATACCCCAAACTGATTCTTAGCTAGTGTACTTTCATGCATTCTTGCACTTTGAATTCTAAGACAAACCAAATTTCTGAATAAGATAGAATGCCAAGAAGATCATTACTTAAGTGTGGGTTCACTAGATAGACTTTGATCTTCCTCAATGTGAGGACAGTTACAAATAAGGTCTTTTGCTAATAAATAACAAGAAAAGGAGATGGGAGCTCCATAATGGAATTTATTATGTTTAGCATGAAAAAATGAAAATAATACATCAGGACTATTAGCACTACATAAATAATGAAATTTTTTTCTACCTCACAGATATTTAATCCATTCTGAAACAGACTGATTGATATTTCTGTTTCTCCAAAACTTAATCTTTGTCGGTAATAGAAATCTATATGTCAAAACTTTTCAATACTCCTTTGATCTTCCCTCTCCATCTTTACCTAATAATAGGAAAGGAGAAGAGCCCATGCCTCTGCATGTGTGTGCTCTGGTCAGGGTAGGCGAAGGGAAGGCATGGTGGGAGTGCCTCTGCACTTTCCTTGCATCCCTAGAAGCAAGAGTATACTGACAGAGACAGTGTAATAACTGCCTTCTTCATCTGGAGCTCATCATAGCAGCAGGGGAAAACAAGAAAAGAAAAACTATCAGTTTGCAAAGGGTACATCATCTCTAAAGTAAAGAAAAAAGAAAACAACAACAACAACACAACAACCAGGAGGGGAGTTTGATATATGTATATCTCCAAGGTGTAACTGTGTCTGAACCAGGGGTGGGCACTGGGCACTTGTACATCAAAAGAGGAAATAATTAATGTATGAACTGTTCTAAATTCCTTATGATCTCCGAAATTATTGTCTTGGGGAAATATATCTTTCCAGGTGAAAAAGTAGATCTTGAATAATTATGACAATTTCTAAAATTCTAAGGTAAGAAATCAGTTTTTTAAACTGAAATGAAGCCCTCTTACAGCATCTGATTTGAGGGTCTGATGTGAAGTGTGAATGTCCATGTGGGACCTTTCTATTTTTCAGAAACGTTGGTGAGTAGAATCTATGCTAAACTATTCTCAAACAAGATCAGGGTCCAGACTTTGTTGCAGGAGGCTTGGTAAAATTGGTGACCATGAACAAATTTTACCATTTTAGGGACACACAGATTTTATGTGTGAAGTATCCGACATTTCTATGAAAATTGAGTTTGAACAAAAGAAAGTAGTCTGCAGTATTTCATGTTGAAATTGCTGTGAAAGTGAGCACACCCTGAACTATGTGCAGGCTTTTCATTTTTTAAACCAGGAAATAATGATATGAATACATTTATATTGCGAAGGAATTTGAGAAATCTGTTTTGTTTTGTGAACTCTCTATATATTGTTATTTAAATACTGTTTTTAGCTGAAGGGTGATTCTGTATTCCATGGTATCATGTGTGATGTAAAGAGATGTGTATTTTCACATGTGCATGCATATGTGTGTGTATGTGCGTGTGTGTGTGTGTGCATGCACACTTGGAGAAGTGGAAAGGTCAATAAGAAAAATTATGCAATAGCTTCTAGTAGCCAAATGCTTTTTTGCAAGAGGAGAATAGAGATCCGTCCTTCATATCACTGCATATCCTATATAATAAAAGGCTAATATGCAAATAGCTTAAACATTGGAACAACCAGAACAACCAAACAACCAAACAACCGAACAACTGGTTGCTATGATGTGTGCTGACCACCAGGGGTCATGCGTGGAACATGGCGAGCATTGACTGCGGCAGGATGGTGGAGCAGGTGAGCGAGCAGGGGTGCCAGACCAAGGCAGAGCACGGTTGCTGTCATTGGGGCAAGCCTCTGGTGGTTACTGAAAATTCTTTGCTCCTGCATGCTGTGGTCCCATATGGTACTCACAACTGCTGCTGGCGCCAGCCCTGCTCGCACCCACTGATGGCACCGGAGCCACTGCTTGGCACTGTCAGCAGGTACGAGTGGCAGCTTCCAGCCCCAATCGCCCCTCAGGGCTTCTCCACCATCCCTTGTTCCTGAGGAGTGAATGGGGCAGCAGCTTATGCTCACACCCACTGCTGGTGCCAGCCCCAATCGCTCCATGCCTTTAGCAGGTACAAGCAGGGCCGGCGCCATCAGTGCATGGGAGTGGCGGCAGCAGGAGCGGGGCTGCCAGAGACAGGGGACCAGGGGGCTGTGGCAGGAGGGGGCAGGCAGGGGTTCAGAGGATGGGCCAAGACCCGCCCCTGGGCCTACCACAGCCTTGCGACCCACAGTTCCTTTCAACATGCACGAATTTGTGTACTGGGCCCCTACTGACTTTGAGAAAATCTGTGTGTCTAGAAATAGAGGAATCACATGAAAGAGCTCATTCATCAACAATTTTATAGCTTTATAGACACTCAAATCTTTAGGTGGTACCTTTCTGTTGTCACTTTACTTCTCTACATCATTGGACAATTAGATTATTTGATATTTTTAAAGTAGCCATAAGCACAAAAGTGTCTACTCTTTAAAATATATATGTATTTTTATTGATTTCAGAGAGGAAGGGAGAGGGAGAGGGAGAGACATCAAAGATGAGGGACAATCATTGATCGGTTGCCTCCTGTAGGCCCCACACTGAGGATCAAGTCAGCAACCCGGCATGTGCCCTGACCAGGAATCAAACTGTGACCTCCTGATTCATAGGTCAACGCTCCATCACTGAGACAAGCCATCTGGGCATCTACTCTTTATTATAGCAAATGCCCATCAAGCTGTGAACTATCTTGAAAATTGATCAAATCTATTAAGAACTCTGATGATCTTTTCTACAATTGATTTTACTTTAGGCAGAGGCTGACATGGAAGAATTAAATTGAATATAATTCGGTGATACTAGGTTATACAAAGAGCTGTCATTGATGAACATCCAAGGAATGAACCAGTTTTAAAAGGATACTGCACTTACATTTTTAAGTAATTAAAACTAAAAAAAGTGATTTTTATTTAATCTTTATTTTTACAAAAGTATTACATATGTTTCCTTTCCCCCCCATTGACCCTTTCTAGCCTGCCCCAGACCTTCACTATCCTATTGTCTGTGTCCATGGGTTATGCATAAATGCATACAAGTTCTTTGGTTCATCTCTTCCCACCCACCCATCCACCCCAGCCCATAGATCCAGAGGCATAGTTTGACATGGAACTGACTGTCCAATCTTTAAAAAAAGTTTTTAAATGTATATATTAACTCATTAAAAATAATTCCAATACTGAGTGGTTAAGCTGTGAAAGGCACTACATTGGGCACAGAGACTCGGTGAAGAATTAGCCACTGTCTCTTTCCTCATGGGTTTTAATATTTGGTTGTGAATAATGAAATGTACAGAGTCAAATATAATATAAAGTCCAAGTGTCATTAGTATAAGAGGGGCATAGTTGGGGCAAATAAACAAATATTGATTAATAGAGAGAAGTTCCCAGAGGAAGGGTTATTTAAATGTTTGGGTGGTATAGAAGAGTTCCTGTATAGGACAAGGAAGAAGGGAAGAAAAAAATCTATTTCCAGCTGAAGGTATAGCATTTGCAAAGGATCAAAGGAATCAGAGTCTTAAGAAATAAAAACAAAACAAAACTGAAAACTATTCAGTATGCTACAACATAAAAGAGCAAGATAAACTTGTCAAACGTTGGGATGTGGGTGTTTAACAGAATCTTAGGAGATGGAGTGAGGTGTTTAGAATCAGTAGGGAGCCAGTGAACACTTTAAATTAGAGTAGTGATATGATTAGATGTGTACTTAAAGAAAAAAGAAAAGAAGAAGCCTCTTGCAGTCATGGGAGGGGGAGACCTTAAATGAAACGAGACTGGATAAAAGGAGACCGAACTTAGCAGAGAGATAAATTCAAGGGTGGCACTTTCACTTCTCATTTAGTCAACCCAGGGTTTAATGGTTCAAATCATGGACTAGAGAAATAGAGAAAGCAGTGATGTTTGTATGAGGAGATGGAGTCCAGTTTTAAGAATTATGAATTTGAGAATACCTGTAGGATAGGCTCATGGAAGAGAGTTGGAAGGCACCAGTGTGGAAAATAGTTACTGTCAACTCAGAGATTAAGAGGACCTGCCCTGACGATGTGGCTCCATTGGTTGTAGCATTGTCTTGTACACCAAAAGGTGGCTAAGTGGCTGGTTCCATTACAGGTCAGGGCAAATGCATAGGTGGCAGCTTCAATCTGCTCTGAGTGCATGTGGGACTCACCTGGTTGATATTTCTGCTCTCTCTCTCTCTCTCTCTCTCTCTCTCTTAAATAAAAAAGAAAAAAAGAAAAAGAAAACTGACTACTTCTTGGGCATCCTTCTTGTAGTTGAAGTAAGATTTGGGAAAGCAAAGCACCAACACTTAACCAGTTCTCCTCCAGCCTGTGGATGGGCAGAAATAAACAAGAAACTGTTAGGGGTTCTCAAACTTTTTTTCCCTCTGTCTCTTAATCTTCTGATATAGGTGACCTGGGTTGTCTGTTGCTTTCAGACTTAACAGTACTAGACTGTGTTTTTGTCTGACCTAAAAGACCTAGATAGTCTATTGTTTTATATTTAACTTGCACAGCAGCAAATGTGTCTCATCTACATGATCTGAAGTCCCCACCCTGCTTTTTATTAACATGTATTTATGTATATTGTGGCTTCAATTCCAATTGGCAGAAATCTAATATCAGCTTAAAACAATAAAAGTAATTATTTATTGAATGCAACTGATATGTGCACAGAGTCTCCTTGATAATATGGGATTCAGTGGTGTCCAGGTCAATCTTGTCCTGCCTGTTTTGCATATGTTTATCTCAGCTACCTTTATTCTCAGGCAGGCTCTTTCAATGAGGAGACAGAATAAATGGCTGCTGGATGCTTTAAGCTTAGCATGTTGTCATAAACTTGTTTCTATGGTTGCAATTAAACAATTCCTTTTGTTTTCTTTGATGATAATCTATTGTGTATGTGTTTTTTTTAACCTTTGTCTTTAGAAGTTCTTAGGGTGTTCTCTGTAACCCTGCTCTTCTGTAAGTTTATGATGATTTTGAGTCAAGTGTTTTCGTGTGTGTGTGTGTGTGTGTGTGTGTGTGTGTGTGTGTGTGTGTAGGTGTTTAGTTCCTGTGTGTTTTTTTGTTTTCTGAGCAGGATGCAAGGGTGATTTCTTTCCCAGGCTCTTGTCCAGGTAAATTAGAAGAATGAAGCCAGGGACAAAAGGTGATAGATGAAAAGGGTGGAAATTTATTGGAAACAAGTACAGATTCCCATGTAGGGAAGGGGGTCCCAAGGAGGTGACCCATTAAGCCCCTTTTTCTACGGTTTCTTTGCAGTTCTTTGTTTCTTGATATTCACCTGATTAGTCACTATAGCAGCTTCAAAGCTCAAACCTCACGTGGCCCCTCCCCGTTTCTCCACCTTCAGTGGTAGAATTCTCTATCCCCTGTGAAATCTGTTTTCCTCTTTCTCCCATTTGTCAGCATTTCTCTAGCCAATGTGAAAGTTTGTTCCTCTTTCTCCCCATATCTGTGGCTTTTCTCTATGTTCTGTGAATGGATGTCTTCCTCTCCCCTTATCCTGTGGCACCTTTTGCTCTCTGTGAATATATGCCTTTTGGCAGCTCCAAGCCCTCAAGCAACTATGCCTTCCTTCAACATGGATTCCCCTAATTTCTAAAACTCGCTAAGACTGCCTATTTAACCCCAAAAAATTCATTTAAATTTGTCTTATTATGAGTATTTTCTTAATTGTGCTAGACACTTTGTGGACTCTTTAAGTATGAAGATAAATATTAATCAGGACTAGGGATCATTTTCATATTATTACATTAGTAATAACTTCATTTCTATTATCCACTTCCCTTTTCTGGAAATCAGAATTGTTTTAGTCAGGTGTAGTGGTAGAATTGTCTTATCATTTTCAATCTCATTTTTTGGTTCTGTTTTCTAGCTAATAATTTCATGTTTACATTTTATATTTACTATTTATTTATTTTAAAATTTAATTACTTTTTTTCTTATTATCTAAAGTTTTCTAGAAAAATGTTGTTGTTTTTCTGGGTATAATATCTCTTTTTGAATGAGTTTTCTATTTTTCTCTCTTTCTCCACATTCTTTCCTTCTGTTCCTTTTTGTCTGGCTAAAAACTTAAATTTCTTATGATTCTTGGATGTTCTGTTATAGTTAAATGTCAGGCTCTAAAAATGAATAGGAAAATTCTATATATGGACAGAAATGTTGTTGATGGATGGGTTTTACTTTGTATTGATCAGATAAAGGCCCAGCTATTTCACTGGGAAATTGTGAAGAGCCGGTATCTGTAGACCCTTGCTCTTCCATTTAGTCTGTTTCCCTCTGTGGAATTCCTCAATCATTTGCTTAGATAGAATCCTGTTTGCCTCTGCTCTGGAAGGCAGCATGACAAATAGAAAGAAGAGGCTTTCACACAAAGATACCTGAGATACTTAGTATCATCCTAATATTTATAATCTGTGTCCATGAAATCTGAGAAGGAAGCCAACCTTCAACAAAATATGCAGACCACCAGTTACTTTTTGCATAACAAGTTAACCCAAATTTAGTGACTTAAAACAATAATAATCATTTATTATCTGTCACGGTTGGAGGATTGAATATTCAGAAGCAGCTTTTCTGGGCAGTTTTGGCTACGGTCTTTCAATGAGATTGTAATTAGATATGTGCCAGACTCCAATCATCTGAAGGCTTTACCGGAGCGGGAATATCTGCTTTCCAATGCTGTTCAGTGACGTAGCTGACCCGTTGGACGTGGCTGTTGGTGGAAGTCCTCCTTTCCTCCCCAGGAAGGGCTTTCCCCAGGGTCGTTGGAGTGTCCTCAGAGGATGGCGGTTACATTTCCACAAAGCAAGTGACTTAGGGAGCGATGTGAAAGTTGAAATTCCTTTAACAATCCAGCATCAGAATTATAACTTCCACTTCCACATTTTCCTACAAATCACATATGTCAGTCCTGATTCTCTGTGGGAAGGAACTCCCAATGGTGAGGATCATTGGGGCCTGACTAAGAGAATGTCTACCACAAAGTTTTTCTATGACTAGCTGTTTGTATTCTATTTCCTTACCACTAAACATTGGCAGAAATGGGGGCCAGGTGGGTATCTTTTCAGAATTTTTTCTCTGTACTATAAAACATACACATGCATAAACATAAGATACATTATTGATTTTGTCTTCAAATATAAAAAGATCAAATATATAAGACTACATTTCTCTGTGTCTTCTCTAATCTGCTTTCCTTTGTGTACTGGCCATTTGACTTTATTGTCAAGTTGGCTTTTTTCACAAGTGCTAAATGTCTGAAACACCATATTTATTAGTTTTATCCAGTGTCCGCTTAGTAAATGCAAAGAAAAATAAGAAAAATGTCAGATAGCTTTCTGTCTTTTAGTATATATTCTATAATAATAAAAGCGTAATATGCTAATTAGACCAGACAGCCAAATGACCTTCCAGACGTCCTTCCAGACAAAGCTGCAGTGACGGGGGCCGAGGCAGAGGTGGTTATGGGTGATCAGGCAGGCAGGCGAGCAGTTTGGGGCAATCAGGCAGGCAGGCAGACTGGTTGGATCAATCAGGCAGGCAGGCAAGTGGTTGGGGGCATCAGGCATGCAGACAGAGGGGTTAGGAGCAATTAAGCAGGAAAGCAGACAGTTAGGAGCAATCAGGCAGGCAGGCAGAGGTGGTTAGGGGTGATCAGTCAGGCAGGCCAGCGCTTTAGGGGTGATCAGGCAGACAGGTGAATGGTTAGGGGTGATCAGGCAGTCAGGCAAGGGATTAGCGGTGATCAGGCAGGCAGGTGAGTGGCTAGGAGCCAGCGGTCCTGCATTGTGAGAAGGATGTCTGACTGCTGGTTTGGGCCCCATCCTGCAGGGATCGGGCCTAAACAGGCAGTTGGACATCCCCCGAGGGGTGCAGAATTGCGAGAGGGTGCAAGCCTGGCTGAGGGATCCCCCACCCATGCACGAATTTCATGCACCAGGCCTCTAGTATAAATACCCTATCTAATAAAGATGGAATATGCAAATTGACCATCACTTCATAACAAAGATGGCAGCACCCACGGCCAATAAGGAGGGAATATGCCAATTGATGGGACAAAGATGGCAGCGGCTGGGCCTGGATGCTTGCATCGTTGTCATAACAACGACGCAGGAGTTCAGCCCTGCCCTGGCTGCTCCGAGCCTCTGGGCAGCACACAGGCATGGAGTAGCTGGGGCAGGGTGGTATGCTTGCTATGAAGAGGGGGTGGGGGGTAGAGGGAGCTACAGGAGGGCGGCAGGGCCAGAGCAAAGGAACAAGGTGGTTCTGGACAGGAGCAAAGGCAGAAGGTAGTTCTGGCCCAGAAGGCAGTGGCCAGAGTGAAGGCCCAGGTCCTGGGTGCCAGAGGGAAGCCAGTGCCAGCAGCCAAGGAAAGGAAGGCCTATTCTTCCATGAATCTTCATGCATCGGGCCTCTGGTATATGTGTGTGTGTGTGTGTGTGTGCGTGTGTGTGTGTGTGTGTGTGTGTGTGTGTTTTAATTTCGATGCCACAGCCAACATCTTACTCAATGGGCAAAACTACAAGTGTTTCCCTTAAGATTGGGAATAAGACAGGGATTTCTACTTTCACCATTCTTATTCAGCATAGTACTGGAACTCCTAGCCACAAAAATCAGATAAGAAGAAAAAATAAAAAGTATCCAAATTGGCAAGGAAGAAGTAAAATTGTCATTATTTGAAGATGACATGATAGTTTATGTGCAGAACCCTAAAGACTCCACCAAAACATTCTAAAACTGATAACTGAATTCATTAAAACAGCAGGATCCAAAATAAATATCCAGAAATCAGGTAAATATTTATATACCAATAATGAACTATCAGAAAGAGTATGCAAGAAGACAATTTCATTCACAAATGCTTCAAAAAGAATAAAATCCCTAACAATACATTTAGCCAAGCATGTAAAAGACCTATACTAAAAAAATCGTAAGATACTGAAGCAAGAAATTGGAAAAGTTACAAAAAAGTGGGAGCATATGATGTGTTCATGGAAAGGAAGAATTGACACATTATAATATCCATATATCCATATTTCCCAAAGCAATTTATAGAGTCAATGAAATTCCTATCAAGATACCAATGGAGTATTTCACAGAAGTGGAACAAATATTCTCCACCAAAATTTTGGAACCACAAAAGATCCCATATTGCAAGAGGAATCTTGAGAAAGAAGAAAGATGGAGGAATCATGTTACCTGATACCAAACTATGTAAAAGGTTGTATTAATCAAAACAGCATGGTACCGGCATAAAAGCAGATGTATAGTTCAAAGGAACAGAATAGAAAGCCAGAAATAAATTCAGTCCTTAAATAGTCAGTTAATATTTGGTAAAGGAGCCAAAAACATACAGTGGGGTAAAGATAGCCTATTCAATAAATGTGTTGGGAATATTGGACAGATATGTACTTTAAAAAAAGAAACTAGACCACTTTCTTACACCATACAAAAGAATAAACTCAAAATAGATTGAAGATTTAAATGCTATACTTGAAACCATAAAAATCAAATAAAAAATTAAGGCAATAAAATCTGCGACATCTCTTACTGTAATATCTTTTTCTGCTATATCTCCTCTGACAAAACAAACCAAAGGAAAAAAAGGGGGGAGGAGCACATCAAAATAAAAGATTTTTGCACAACAAAGGAAATAATCAACACAATGAAAAGACAACCCACCAAATGAGAGAATATTTTCACCAAAACATGTGATAAGGGGTTAATATACAAAATTTATATTGAACTTATAACACTTAATCAGCTCTGCTGGCATGGCTTAGTTGTTAAGCATCAACCTATGAACCAGGAGGTCATTACACCATTCCTGGTCAGGGTATATGCCCAGGTTGTGGGCTCTATTCCCAGTGTGAGGCGTGGAGGCAGCTGATCAATGATTCTTTCTTATCATTGATGATTCTCTCTCTCTCTCTCTCTCTCTCTCTCTCTCTCACCCTTGCAGTTCCTCTCTCTAAAATCAATAAACACATATTTTTAAAAACCACAAAATTGGATTAACATAAACAACAGGCCCAACCAGGGGGTGTAGATCAGTGGTTGAGCTTTGACCTATGAACCAGAAGGTCACAGTTCAATTCCCAGTCAGGGCACATGCCTGGGTTGCAGGCTCATTCCCCATTGAGGGCCATACAGGAGGCAGCCAGACAGATTCTCTCTCATCAATGATGTTTCTAACTCTCTCTCCCTCTCTCTTTCTCTCTGAAATCAATAAAAATATATTTGAATAAACAACAACAGTATAATTTAAAAATGGGCAAAAGTCCCGAATATACACTTTTCCAAAGAGGACATACAGATGGCCAAGAGACATATGAAAAGATGCTCAATATCCCTAATCATCAGAGAAATGCAAATTAAAACTACAATGAGATATCACCTCACAGCTGTCAGAACGGCTATTGTAAATAAATCAACAAACAAGTCTTGGCAAGGATGTGGAGAAAGAGTACCCTAGTGCACTGTTGGTGGGAATGTAGATTGGTGCAGCTACAATGGAAAGAAGTATGGAGTTACCTCAAAAAATTAAAAATGGAACTGCCTACGATCCATCAATTACACTTCTGGGAATTTATGTGAAGAAACCTAAAACACTAGCTTGAAAGAATGTATGCAACCCTATGTTCTTTGCAGTATTAGAATAGCCAAGAATTGGAAGCAGCCCAAGTGCCTATTAGGAGATGAGTGGATAAAAAAGCTGTAATACATTTACACAATGGAATACTGCTTGGCCATAAAAAAGAAGGAAATCTCACACTTTGAGACAACATGGGTCTGGAAAGCATTATGCTAAGTGAAATAAGCAGTCAGAGAAAGACAAGTACCATATGATTTCACTCATATGTGGAATCTAATGAACAAAATGAACCAACAAGCAACATTGTGACAGATTCATAGAGAGCAGGTTGATAGCTGTTGTGGGTAGCATGGGTAGCATGGGTAGGGCACTGGGTAGGAAGCGGGGGATGAATTGAGAAAAAAAAGAGAGAAAAAAATAAACTATTATCACCTGGTCAAGGTATGTTTGCTAGTTATCTCCACTGTAAAGAGTAGAGTATGTAAAACCACTTTCCCATACTCTATTTTTTGGAAACAAGCCACTAAAGGCACCCTACGCTCAAGGAATGGGGAATGGGGAGGCAAGATTCATTTTCTTGAGGAGAAGAATATACATAAAATAAAAAAATATTTGCAACTGTTCTTAATGGTACATGATACACACACACACACACACACACATATATATTACACACAGATATCTATATCTATATCTATATTTATATCTATATCTATATCTATATCTATCTATCTATGACTAAATAGAGCATTTAATCAAAATTTAACCAAATATAAATAAGATTATTTAAAATACAGGTCTTATGTATTTTTAAATTTTAATTGGGCCGAATATTAGCAGACTATGCTCAAAATGTGGTTATTAAAAAGC
>NW_006289214.1:2748849-2750063 GCF_000327345.1 Myotis davidii
CCATCAGGGGGTTGGAGCTCTGTACCCTGTCACACACAGAGCAGGGCCGATCAGGGTGTTGGGGAGCTCCCCCCTGTCATGCACAGAGCAGGGCCAATCAGGGGGTTGGGGAGCTCCCCCTGTCATGGACAGAGCAGGACGGATAGGGAGGTTGGGGCCCTGCACCCTGTCACACACAGAGCCGCAGGGTGATCAGAGGGTTTGGGCGCTGCCCCCTGTCACGCTGCTCCAGGGGCCAGGAAGTCTCACAGCTCCTCTGATCCCAGTGCTGGGAGGCCTCGCTGCTCAGCTGATCCCGGTGCTGGGAAGCCTTGCTGCTCCGATGATCCTGGTGCTGGGAGGCTCCTCTGATACCAGGCCAGGGGGCCTTGCGGCTCCACTGATCCTGGTGCTCGGAGGACTCGCTGGTCTGCTGATCCCAGTGGTGGGAGGCATATTACCCTTTTACTATATAGGATAGAGGCCTGGTGCACAGGTGGAGGCCAGCTGGTTTGCCTGAAGTGTGTCCTGGATCAGGGAGGGGGTCCCGCTTGGGTGCCTGGCCAGCCTGGATAAGGGGATGATGGCTGTTTGCAGCTGGTCACACTCCCTTTAGGTTGGGGGTCCCCACTGGTGTGCCTGGCCAGTCTGGGTGAGGGGCTGAGGGCCGTTTTCAGGCTGGCAGGCGACTGAAGCTCCCAACCTCTCCTTTTTTTCTTTTCTTTTTTAATTCTGGGATTTATTTACCTTCTATAGCTGTCACTGGAGCTGAGAGCCTGCTCCAGCCCTAAGACCTCAGCTCCTGAAAGCAGACATCTGGGTTTGTTTACCTTCTGTATTTGAAACTTTGTTGTGACTCCAGATCTGAGATCCTGGCTGGCTGAAAGCAGGTTTCTGGGGATTATTTAGCTTCTATATTTGCAACATTGTTTCTTAGACTGCAGTTCAGAGCTGGGTTGAGGCAGGCGGGGATCCTTGGCTTCCTCCATCACTGGAGCAAGCAAGCCTCCTGTTCGCTTCAGCTGCCTGGCTGCTGGCCGCCATCTTGGTTGGCAGTTAATTTGCATATAGCCCTGATTAGCCAATGGGAAGAGTAGCGAAGTTACGGTTAATTACCATGTTTGTCTATTATTAGATAGGACATATACACACACACACACTAGAGGCCCAGTGCTCGAAATTCATGCACTGGTTTGATGTCCCTCAACCCAGCCTGCCACCTCTCGCAGTCCAGG
>NW_006289214.1:2751663-2758389 GCF_000327345.1 Myotis davidii
AAACACACACACACACCTTACCTAATAATAGACAAACATGGTAAATGACCATACCTTCGCTATGCCTCCCATTGGCTAATCAGTGAGATATGCAAATTAACTGCCAACAAAGATAGAGGTTAATTTGCATATGTAGGTGCGAAGCGGTGGAGCGAGGACTGAAGGCGGCTCTCCGGGGGAAGCAGCGAAGGCTTTGAAGGTGGCTTGGGCGAGAGCAACAAATACTGAAGGCGGCTCCAGCTCAAGCAGCGAAGGCTTTGAAAGCGGCTCTGGCCGGAGTGAAGGCCTGGGTCCTTGGTGCCGAAGGAAAACCAGCGCAGGCAGCCAGGGGAAGGGAAGGCCTATTGCACAAAGACTCTTATATTTGATCATTGGGAGTTGTTTAGTTTGACTTCTTTGTCCTTTGACGTGTTCTATCCTATTTTTTTCTATTACTTTAGCACTTTCTTACTTTCTGACATTTCCAACTCCACAAGTTGATCTTCTATGATCCCTCCCCAAGCACTAAAATGAGTCATTACCCAAGTAGCCTTGGTCCTTTTTATTGGTGAATTACATTAGAAACCAAGATTTGGGTGCATGTGTTTTCATTCCTATTGGGCATCCTAGATTCTCTTTTTTATATGACCAATATTCTAGCTTTTATCTTTCAGAAATTTATATTTTCTTAAAAATTTTTAAAGTGGGATTTAACCAAATCTTCTCAAATTTACATGTTTATGTTGTTATAGTCACATAAATATGCATTTTAATTTGTTCCTACAATGAATTTATATATAGATATTTTAAAATTAAAATACTTTCACTCATTCCTTAAATGAAGATGTGCCTTAGTTATCTTGAAATTATTTGCTTTATAAACTAAATAATTGTGTGTGTATATTTGAAAATAGAAACAGATGCATGCAAATTCATTTGTTTCATTCATTTTGGTATCCACCTCATAATGTTATGATCCAAATGTTTGCAGATGCATATATTTAAAAATCACTATTATCAGATTCTAATTATAGTCATAGTCCTTTACTCACAGCTGGAAATTATTATGAAGGTAGCCCTTCATTTATAGCAGCTTTTAAAGAACTAAAAGCATAAGCAAAATAATTCTGTGATGATGATGTATTAATATAAAAAGTTTACATAATTCTTATATTTAAATAACATCTTTATAAGAGTAATATTATTGAATTATAAAATACTATATGTATATAGTATTTTATATATATATAAATACTGTATCGACTTTTTCTCAGATTGACTGTTTCTATCCCTTGGTTTTTTCAAGTATTGTTAAAACTAACTTCTCCATTCTTACTCTTAGTCACATTCTTGTCCAAAGAGCTGCTGGTGGGACATACTTTTTCCTCCTAGGATACTGACTGGTTCATTAGAGTTCTCTCTGATAATCAGAAGTGAGACATTTCACTTTGTTTTAGTAACTCCGAGTTTTTAAACTTACTGGTAAGTTTCCCTTTACCATCTAAAAGTCCTCCATTCATTTGTGTGCAAATGTCAATTATGATACCATCTTTTTCCCCCATGGTCATACCTCAGTAATGGTTGTATAACATTTCATCCATAATCATCCTATCTAGTAATAGACAAACATGGCTGGCGAGCACAGCAACAGTGGCAGGAGCCTCTTCCTCCTCTGCAGCAGGGCTAAGGATGCCTGACTGACGGCTTAGGCCCACTCCCTGGACAGGCTGTGCTGTCCTGCCCTGCCTGCAGTATGCAAATTAGCTGCCATCTTTGTTGGCGGTTAATTTGCATAGCACACTGATTAGCCAATGGGAGGCAGTCACATATGTCCTGAGGTGTCCCAGATTGGAAAGGCTGCAGGCCGGGATGAGGGACCACCCACCCATGCACAATTTTGTCCACTGTGCCTCTATTATCATTATAATTTTACACACACACACACACACACACACACACACACACACACATACTACGTTATTTTCCAGCTTGGGAGAGATGTATTGTTCTCAGACACATGCTTCAACTCTGCTTTGGATTTTGAAATTGGAAATTAAAGTAGCATTGCTCTTTTTAGTATATTTCTAGCATGTTTATCTCAGTTATATATAGATGTGTAACCAAGAATCCCAAGGTTTAAAAATACAATTATTTTATTTGCTCATAATTTTGTTGGTCAGCATTTCAGCTGAATTATTTGGTGGTTACTCTACTAGTCACTCTTAGGGTAACTTAGGTGGCTTTGCTGTTGTGGCTGCATGACTAAGTTAATGTGACCTCACTCACATGTCTGGATTGGTTCTAGCTGTCATATAGGTGTTGTGAAATTAATCAGGGTAGCACAGGGTTTCTCACATGTGGGTGGAAGACTTTTAGCCAGAAACATAAGAGAAGCAGCCCCAAATTGTAAGTATCATTTAAGCTTCAGTTTGTATTATATTTGCTAATGTTTCATTGGTCAAAGCAAATATCAAGGCTAAATGTCAATGTGGAAGGGGACAAGGAGACATTATCTATTAGACGAATAGCATATTAGTCTCCCATATCATTTCACATATTTACATAACTTGAAAACTTCAAGAGACAATATAGGCAGGCTATTTTTTCTCAAATTGGCATGTGGCACTCATTGGTGTAGAGAATTTAACAAGATCTAAAATCATCCCTTTGGTGTTTTTCTGACAAAAAAAAAAAAGTATTGTGAAAACATTGAAGCACAGTCTTAGGTTACATTTTCCCTCTGGATTGACACATATTTACCGAGTCACAGAATTGATTAGCAAAGCCAGAACATCTACTTGAAATTCTATAGAGAGAACCATAGCTGTGGTTTGAACTAGTATATTAGCAGGTTAAGATCATCTGCTTCACAATAAGGATGGCATTTCTCAAAGGATCCAACCACGTGTATTTTACTGACCAAGGCTCTTTAAACCTCTGGACAGAGTTGGGGTGGAAATAGCTTTGTCTAGTGAGTGATATCTAAACATTTTTATCTTATACTCTGCTACTAAGAATCATTTTAGTCTTTACCCCAATATTTGCACATTAATTTATGCAATACTCTACTAATATATTTAAATATTATAACACACACATATTCTAACACATTGATTAAAATGATTTAATAAATACATATTAGCAATGAATCTAATATTTTTTCCTGTAATGCACTGAATTGGCATACTCATTTGTCTGACTTTTTCTCATTTCTAAGGCCAATCAATAACGGTCTCAGTTTACACAGTTTTAAAAAATGTATATCAATATATACATAATTATTAATTAATATATACAAAATTCCTGTGCTGGGTTTAGCAGAGGAGGTTGGTGAAACCATTCTATTACTTTTAGGTGACTTGCATAGCTGTACTTAAATCTTGCTATTCACTGTGTTTTGATCTCAAAAATTAATTATAGTATTGTATTTTTCTCATTGCCAACTAATTGTGCCATATTTATTATAGTTTATGCCCTATAAGTACATTCATCGCTATTATAACATTCCCTTAAATATTTTCATAACTCAAGTTACCAGTTTTAAGCATGTGTTAAAATGTACAATTTAAAAAAATATGTGGAAACCTTGACTCTCCTTCATGACAAATGAAGTTCTTTAGCAGTTATACGCAAACCGTCAGCAATGTGGAATGTAGCTTTCTGACGCTGACTAATCCACAGGATTCCAAAGTATAAAAAGGAAGCACGTTGTAGATTAAATTAATTGTTTTTTCACACATGTAACAAGGCGTTTTTTGCCAGTCTAATTTTTTAAATGAGGTATTTGCAGAAGTGCAAAGTTTTGCAACTCAGAACCCTTTGAAATATGTAAAATAATTCTAATCTTTTCCCTGATTTGCAAAAAGAGAAAAAATGGGCTAGTTTACTCCTCACACTTGCAGTATTTTTTACATGATTAGTTGTTTCAATTTATTTCTGCACAGAAGGAAACAGCATTGTAAGCAGCTATTTTACTAGAGCTACATGTTTGAAAGCAATATATTCTATACCATATTCAATATTCATTTTTATTTCTTTATTTTATTTTAAATTAAAGAAAAACAACAATGCTGAATAATTTTATCACGTTTTGTAAATTCCCTTGTTAGGAATTATTGCATGATAATAGATTATTTGACTTTGTAATTATGAGTTGGAATATAACTTTAATAAGATTGGGAAACAGACATTTGCCTGTAACTTTGATGGGAGGTTTAATCTATCTATCTATCATCTATCTATCTATCTATCTATCTATCTATCTATCTATATCTATCTTTCAATTGATAGATATAGATAGATAGATATAGCTATATCTATATCTACATATATATTATATAACCTAGGTATTATGTAGAATTTATATATTATAATAGTTGTCAAGAGAATTTAGCCCTCATATTTATTAAAAATTCAGTTCCAATGAATTTTTAATAAAACGGCAACATGCATTTTTAGAATAGAAATGCTTTTCTTTTGAAATTAGATATATTTGCTAAGAAGTAAATGTAATTTATTCATAAAAGCCTCACTTTTCATAGGCACCTTCCTGACAATGTTTTAATATGGTTATGAAATTCTCAAAAGTAAGATACTTGACTACTCCTTTTTTAAAAAATATTTTTATTGATTTCAGAAAGGAATGGAGAGGGAGAGAAAGATGGAAACATCAGTGGTAAGAGGGAATCATTGATTGGCTGCCTTCTGCACGCCTCCTACAGGGGATCCAGCCTGCAACCTGGCATGTTGACAAGAATCAAACCTGAGACCCTTCAGCCCACAGGCCGATGCTCTTCCCACTGAGCCAAACCAGCTAGGGCTCATTACTCCTTTTTATAATCATTATCTCTTCTTATGGATTTTTCACTCCACACAATTCTCTCTAATGGGTGGCACTGAAGAGACCTTAGGCATTATGTGGAACTAAATAATAGGAAAATGAATTGGAGAATACTTGGTGATGAGAGACAGTAGGTTATACTTTTGTGGCTCACAGTTACTTCCCCATATAATTAAACTAGAGGCCCAGTGCACAAAATTTGTGCACTGGGAGGGGGGGTATCCCTCAGCCCAGCCTGCACCCTGTCCAATGTGGGACCCCTCGGGGGCTGTTCAAGTGCTGGTTTAGGCCTGATCCCACAGAGATCTGGCCTAACATGGCAGTCAAACATCCCTCTCACAATCTGGGACTGCTGGCTCCCAACCACTCACCTGCCTGTCTGCTTGATTGCCCGTAACTGCTTCTGACTGCCAGTCTGATCACCCTCTAACCACTACCCTGCCAGCCTGATCAACACCTAACTGCTCCCCTGCCGGCCTGATTGCCTTCAGCTACCTCCCCTGCCAGCCCAGTTGCTCCCAACTGCCCTCCCCTGCTGGCCAGTGCCCCCAACTTCCCTCCTCTGCCTGCCTGGTCACCACTAACAGCCCTGCCCTGCTGGCCTGGTAGCCCCCAACTGCCATCCCCTGCAGGTCTGGCCCCCCCAAATGCCCTCCCCTGCTGGCCATCTTGTAGCAGCCATCATGTGACCACATGGGGACGGCCATCTTTAACCACGGGGGGGAGGCCATCTTGTGCGAGGGTGTGATGGTAAGTTTATATATTACCTCTTTATTATATAGGATTACTGTCACCCTCTGCACTGTAGGAGTGGCTTCCAGGTATATAATCCATTTACTCTACTGACTCACTCATCATAGCGAATAAATTTGCATCCTTAGACCCTATTCTAAGAAAACTTCTTATGATATAAATAGCAAAACATAATTGAAAATACATAAAACCAGAAACTACTCTTTGGTAACATTATATATCTTATAGTGTAAAACAGATAATTATAAAAGCATGAAACATCTAATTACCAAAATATTATTTACTCATTTATTTTTACTTTATGTTTTGTCAGTTTTGTAAAACTTAAAATTTTTATGATCTATTTTCCCTTACAAATATATATACACTTGTGCCCCGCCCAGTGTTGAGATCAGTGGTTAGTGCCTCAGCCTATGCACCAAAGGGTTGCAGGTTTCATCTCCTGCCATGGCCGGGGCCCATACAGGAGGCAACTAATTGATGTGTCTCTCTCACATCGATGCTCCTCTCTCTCTCTCTTTCTCTCCCTCTATTTTACCCACCTCCCTTCCACTCTCTAAAAAACAAACACACACAAAAATAAAAACCCCCACACACACCAAAAACAACAACAAAAACTCAATGAAAATATAACCTCAGGTGGGGATTAAATAAAAATAAATGAATAAATAATATTTTTAAATTATGTTTCATTCTTTTACAATTACTTGAAAATTAGCCTTTGAATTTTTTTTCCTCTAAGAGAGACTCCACATTTTTTAACCCTTGATGAGTAGTATCATACACTTTTCTTAATTGAAGGGAGCATCTTACCTCTAGGCCAGTGGTTCTCGACCTTCCTAATGCTGCAACCCTTTAATACAGTTCCTCATGTTGTGGTGACCCTCAATTTCATTGTTACAAATTGAACATAATTAAAGCATAGTGATTAATCACAAAAACAATATGTAATTATATATGTGTTTTCCAATGGTCTTAGGCAACCCCTATGAAAGGGTCGTTCGACCCCCAAAGTGGTCGCAACCTACAGGTTGAGAACCGTTGCGCTAAAGACTATGACTGAGGCTTCGCAGGCACCATTTCACTACACCCTCAACACCAGCCTGTGAAGTAGGTGCTATTGTGACTGTATTCATTTTACATAAGCAAGGAAA
>NW_006289214.1:2758658-2791042 GCF_000327345.1 Myotis davidii
TAATATTATTTTAAAGGTGAGGAAATCAAGGAGAAATAAGTGTGAATATATTGCCCATAGATACTACATAACTAACAAGTTTAGAGTGTAGGATTTGAATCCAAGAGCTAGATTCCAGGATCTATACACAAATTATCAATCTAGGAATTCTTGCTTACCCTCAGACCATGCCACTGTTCTAATGGCCATCTTTTTGTTAACCAGTCACTGTTACTTATCTTCATCATCATCACCTCTGTCAATTATTCACTGCCATTGTCTCATTACCTTCTGTGTCAGCCAAGTAAATGTGGCTCTCAAATCTTCAACTGTGGGGGCCCTAGCTGATTAAACATCCCTGTCACTGCTTTCCAAAATCCAGATCCTAGTGTGCTGTGCTTCTTACTGTGGTTTCCCACCAATGACTGACCTTAGCCGGGACACTAAGACAGGTTTATTCTTAATAAAGGGGGATTCCTCCAGCTCAAGGATTCCATTTGGCCTTGTCGGTGACTGTTTCATCCTGCATTTCTTCTTTCCCAAGAGCGAGAGCTGCATCATGGTCTGCCAGTCTCCTGGAGCTTCTCCATTTCCCCTACAGGTGTTTTCCCTAATAAATTGCATGGCTGTTTTATTCCAAATTGGTACCTGCTCCTTGGAGGACCTTACTTGACATGTGTTCTTTTCAGTTAGCCAATAACACTAAGTGCTGCTTTGGGCTCTTTAATTTCCTAGGCAACATCCTGTCCCAGTTGAAAGGTTGCATTGTGTGTGTACTTATCACTAAAACTATTGTTCCCTTTCCATTATTACTTACAGCAATAGAGTCATATCAAAGACTTATGGAGACCTCAAATCTGATTTTAGGGGGAAAACAAAAGCTATAATCTTAAAATAGTTTGTATTTTTCATTTTGTAAAAAAATCATTATTCTTGAAAATAATTTACCCAGATACATAATTAAAGTGAGTGGTTGAACATTTAAATGGTATTTTATTGGAAACATTCTCTTTAGCATATTATTTAATAATTTAATTTTTATTAAGTAATGACTAATTTTATTTGGTGATATCCCCCTATGATTCATTATATTTAAGCTCTTTAAATCAACAAGTTTATATTGTGCCTATCATAAAAAGATGAATAAATGAAAAATGAACAAGAAATTTCCAATATTCACAGAACTCCCAATGTAGTGAATTATGCAAACATGTACCGGTAAGTAATGACAACATAAGTTAATATAGATCGGGTAAATAAGAAGGAAGTGAGGTAAGAAAAGTTTAAAGTAACTATGAATAGGAATTTAATGTTGCTCCCGGGAAGCTATAAGTATGCTGGAAGATTACTTTTCTAATTTTCTGTGGAAAGCTTCTTTTAATGGAAAGATATTTTTAAAGTTAGAGTCAGTTAGATTGGAGCAAAGGCTTTAGAAAGCATACCTGTTCAATATCATGATATATTTATTTCCTCAATTAAGGACCTTAATTAAGTAAGCTATGACAAATAGGTGAATGGTCAGAGAATTAATCCTGAACTGAATATTTATGGCGACAAAAGTCTCTCACTCCAATTGTCTGCTGATGTGCTAATGTTCATCTTTCCTCAAGAGGACAGGATCATTTAAAAAAGATTGTTGTTCTCTTTTATCCTCCTTCTTTGCTTGGAATACAAAAAAAGGTAGCTATTTCTACAGAGTTTGGAGTAGAGACACCATTGTGTTCAGTATTTATGTTTATTCCCAGCAGTTTTTCTTTTCACAAATCTAACTCTTCGTGAAAGAAGGGAGTATGGAAGACAGATCAGCACTGTCCAGTGACCAAATGCCTGTACATAACCTCAGAGCTGTCTGTGCAGAATCTCATCTCACTTCACTCCCACCCCACCTGCACAGAACACTTATCTCAGCTGCATCTTTTCAGGGCAAAGGGATTTGGACCCCATGTATTTATTGGTATTAATTTTCCTACATAAAAGTTTTATGATAGCAAGTGGATCCCCAAATAATGCTTACGTATGTTGATTTTTATTCTTCTTAGGAAGATAAGTATGATTTTCTAAATATTATTTCATTTATCTAAATCAAGTTTGCCCCTATGCTTTTGAATTTTTGAAAATTTGAATATAGCCAAGAAAGAAAATTTAAAAATATAGACTGTTTTCATGTCTTATGAAATGTATGCTCTTAAGGTCTGAAACCAAGACCCATATTTATAGAAATCCAGTTTAATACCAGTGTCTCTGAATGTGTGATG
The DNA here is from genome assembly GCF_000327345.1 of Myotis davidii. Classification (NCBI taxonomy): domain Eukaryota; kingdom Metazoa; phylum Chordata; class Mammalia; order Chiroptera; family Vespertilionidae; genus Myotis; species Myotis davidii. The sequence continues at coordinate 2,760,893 of NW_006289214.1, forward strand.
TGTTGGGCCATTCAATCAGTCCCCGTCTTGTTTATACAGAGGCTTTCTTCTCGCAATGTGGGGATTTATTCTGTGTACTCTAAGCTTGTATTTTGAATTTCTTATTTTTCTATACTGCAGCATTAAAATTAATTATATGAGAAAGTTAGGAAGTGAGTCAGAACGTCCCTTATTTTCCGTTCTTTTCAGCCTCCAATTCCTAAACTCTACTAGAGAAGCTTCTCTTTATTCTCTAACAAGATCTCAATTGCTAGTGAATTCCAAAGGTATTACCGCAGATACATAAAGTGGGTTTAAAGAAAATCTACAGGGGAAATAAAATGCTATGCTCTTAAGGAGAAAAACACTTCTATGGAAGGGACCGCTGCACATGTTTCTCATTAATATCTGAACTAGTGAGAGTGCTGCGCATCCCCCTTCCCCTGGCTCTGGATACATATTGCTGGGGCAGCACCTCACAGCACCTTACCGAGGTCTATGAAGTTCACATCGGTAACATAAATATAAAACTGACAGCGTTATGCCTGACCGGTTTGGCTCAGTGGATAGAGCATCGGCCTACGGGCTGAGGGTCCTGGGTTCAATTCTGGTCAAGGGAATGTATCTTGGTTGTGGGCACATCCCCGGTAGATCGATGTTTCTCTCTCATCGATGCTTCTAACTCTCTATCCCTCTCCCTTCCTCTCTGTAAAAAATCAATAATATATATCTATTTTTAAAAATACCTGACAGCTTTACTCAGGCCTGCCTTTGCACATCCTTGAGAGAAATAAAGGCATTCCCCTCATTGCACAACCAACGTAACTATGATTTTCACAGTAACTCCGGGCTATAGAATAAGCTTCTGAGATAATTAGTACCAAATTATTCAACAATCTAATATTACATCTTTCTATTTAGGTCTGCTTCCATTTAAAATTAAATAAGAATGTGCAAACTTTCTATTTAAACTTATGCAGACACTATTTGCATTTCTATGTACTTTATTTTGTTTTTTCAACATAGCAGGGATCTATATACATGTCATACTGTTGTACTCTTTTTCCTTTTCTATTTATTTAATCTGTTCTTAATGTTCTTTCTTTTTCTATAGTTTCCACAGTTCATCCTGTTAGCTTTTTTTACTTTTTTTCATTCATTCTTTTCTTCATTTTCTTTACTATATTTGTATTCTCGTTTTTCCTATAATTCTTCATTCTCCTCTGCATCTTTCATCCTTTTTACCCCCGACTTCCCCATTTTTTCTCTATACACATTTTACATATTTCTAGTAGCAACACGATTTCTCTTTTATCAGAGTGTAAGTACCACATTAAAACTCTATTACTGGTAATAGACTTAATGTGAAAATACAGATTACCTATAATTTATGACATAGTATTTCTGTGTCTTAGTCATTATAATGAGTTGCCAACTTAATTTAAACATATTAGATATTCTCCAAATGAGTACTGAACTCTTTTCATACATTTAATAAAGAGCTGATCATTACTGAATACCTACAACGGTCATCTTGGAAGACTTAAATCATAATAAAGTTATTGTGGGTCCTAAACTACAAGAAGAAAGTAAGATTAGTAACAACAAACACTTCATGCTAAATATTATATCTCCTTTAAAAAAAACAGTTGAAATGAATTTATTTCTCTAGTTTTGATCAGAGAGTAGAGTAATATTAAGAATATTGAAAAGGATTTAAAGGAAGCTTAATAGGCATTTTCTGGGCTACCTGTATGACACTCCAATGCCCTTGAGATATTCAATCATTTGTTGAACACTTAGCACTTGCTAAATGGCAAAATTCTGTAAGACAAGGCACCAGAGATGCAGTGATTAATAAGATATCATTACTTTTCTGAAAGGGTTTATAATCTCGCCGAGGAAGATGGACAAGTGAACAGATAATCATAACACATTACGATGCCATAATAAGATGCCATGGAGCTATCTGAGCACATAAGAAGTTCTAACCCAGAATATTAGGAGTTCAGGGAAAACTTCTACAGGTGATTTTTTTTAAAATTGAGTTTTGAAGAATGAAATCCTGTTAATAAAGTGAAGCGACAAAATGAGTTGGAGGTGTAAGCGGGGTTAGTGAGGAACACTCCAGGAAAAAGAAAATGTGATAGTATTTTTAAAAGTTTAGAGACAAGAGGAATTTCTGAAGATGTTAAAAATAAAAAATAGTTCATTAAATCTGAGACACGAGTTATGGAACATGTGACTAGGGAATGAGAAAAATAGTGGTAAGACAGAAAGGCTTAGAGTTAACCAGGAATATGATAACAAAGGCCTTGTGTGCCCTCGTAAGTTTGGACTTTACCCTCAAAATCTTCAAAGGCATTGTCAACCTCTGAGCAAAATACTGTTTTGATTTGATTTGATATTTTAAAACAATAAGATGTGGTGAATGGAATAGAGAGGCAACATTTAAGGCATAGAGGCCATTTAGGAGTTTGTTTCAAGCTATTCATTGGTGATGTTGATGAGTCCCCTGCTATATGGCTCACACGGTCCAGGATACAATCAACAATGATGATTTCCTAAGGTAGGGGCAATAGATAGATTTATGACAGATTTATCAAGAAGGTGAAGGAGTCCAGTTTATCCTGGCTGGATGAGTAGATTAGATAAAGGAATGGTTTAGGATAATAAAGGGGTCTCTGCGTTAGGCAACTGGGTGTATATCACTATACCAGTCATGAGACAGGGACAGATTGGTATTACCTCAGTAGATAGAGTTGATGCTGTGGGAGGGGTTATTTAAGGTTATGTTTGTTTTATGCAACTCCTGGCTCCTAGAAGCAGAGACCTATAGGAGACAATGAGATAGGTGTGGCAGGATGTGTCACTGAAGTGTTATTTCTCCTTAAGAACCCATTCCTGTCCCCAACCAATGTATTCCTCTGCTTCAGGAGAGAATTCTGTCAGGGTCTAAAGCAGGACTAGGCGTGTAAGGTGGTGTTTGTTGAAACCAGCTACATGGGGAGAAGGACCTTCTTGTAGGAAAAGGGTCTATAGGCTACTGATCTCAGATCTTGGTGCAGGTCTGTCTTCTGGTGTTTCTTTGGGAATTGGCAGGACATCAGAGGGAAATGATATGTTCCTTAGAAGTTTAGAATTAGGTATCAACTCTCCCGAACTCAGCAAAATTTGCACAAGTGGTGGGTAAGCCATTTCACCTTGATTCAAAGAACTATTTGGGCTTGACTAAAGGCTAGAAATCCTTTCTCTGTTTCTGAATAAAGATCCTATATTTTTATGAGTTCTCAGAAAGATGCTGCCTTTCCTCCAAACTTCACCCAATCATATAACTGATAACTTATACAATAAGACTCAGAATGGATGGGCATTTAGTCTGATTTAAATCATTTCCAAAACTGAAATTTATGATCTCTATCACACTTCCAAATGTATAATAAGATTTGAACTCAGTACATATGAGTGTGAATGATAGGGAATGATCTTTAATAAAAAACAAAACCCCCACACATATAGTTGGAGTGAATAGTGAAAAAATTAGGAGATAAAGTGCCTACATTTTAAGGTTCCAAATGAATAGCAGATTTTTGCTTTGATTTTTGTTAGTTTTATTTTATCTTATTTTTGCATAAATTCAGTGACCACATGAAAAGCTCATGTCCTTCTCAACTGGAGGTATGACTGTAGCTCCTCTCACTCTCTATGTTCTAGTGTGGGTTTCTTCCATTTGTACACTCAGAGGTAGTATTTCAAGATGTTTGTTTCCTAGAGCTGTCATACCAAACTACCATAAATTGAATGGCTTAAACAAGAGAAATTATTGGCTCACAGTTCTGGAGGCAAGAATTCTAAGGTATTAGGTTAATTCCCTTTGAGGGCTATGAGTTCCTTCTCTGTTCTATGACTTTTTTCTAGTTTCTGGTGGTTTGTTATAGCCTTTGACATTTTCCAACTATAAATATATCATCCTGATATCTGCTTTTATGTTCTTACTAGAGGCTCGATGCATGAAATTCATACAAGAGTAGACCCTCGCAGCCCCAGCTTCGTCTGGAAGGTCATCCGGATGGCCATTCCTCTGTTTGGCCATTCGGTCCATTTGCATATTATGCTTTTATTATTATAGATGGCATTTTCACTATGAGCATGTCTGGCTCTGTAAGGTATCATACGTGAGAGGAGCAGTTCTGATTTTGAGTTCCTCTTTCCCAACATGGTTTCTTTTGCTTGACATGCCCCTCACCCTGACACACACACACATGATTCCCCAGCAAAGGGAAAGAAGAGAAAATCCTATGTCAGTTTCCATTGTTGCAAAGTGATGCTTCTACCATTTTAATGACTATCGTTTCTATCTATCAAGTGTGAAGACAGAAGAGAGAGAATAAAATAAAAAAGAAAAAATCATCATCACTACTCTAATTTAACTTTCATTTACTAATCTAGCCTCCCCCTTTCAAAAGCCTACTAACTATAACTTTAACTTCCTTAACACAGGAAGTTAAGGAAGTTATATGTGTGCATATGTTTCCTTATCTGTAAAATGAAAATAACATCAATATCTACCATTCATCTATTTACAAATTAACTCATATATGATAAGTAAATCCATATATTAAAAAGACTGTAGGTTCATACCTAGCAGATAAGAGTGCCACCTGCATATTAGTTGTTATTATAAGGAATTCTAAAGCCATTGCTGGACACCGGTCAGTGAAAATACTATGTGACTGGAAGACATACTTTGCCACCTTTATCTGCTATTGGATAAGACCCTCAAAAGAAGGAATGCCTATGTAACAAAACTTATCCTAAACTACTTTCTAGAGAAGATGGATTGGGTTAAAAGAAGGGTATGAATTTGCTGTGAGGGGTATGCAAATTTTAGGACAAAGTGGAATTGTACTGATCAATATAAATGAGGCCAAAACTGCCATTACTAGTCCTTCTTCTCTCTTTTCTCACATAAGTGCTTAGTATTTTCATAACTAAATTGGGCGAAATTGTTAAATAATATTTATCTGAAGGATTGCTAATCTATTAACTTGCCTAGAATCCAGATTTCTCAGCTTGATAGACATTTTATTAACCCTGCACTTAAAGCTATCAAAGTGGTTCTTGTCCCTGAAACTTTGGTATTTCTTAATTCAGGTGTTTTGGATCCATGATGGGTTATTAAAACTATTGGGTGTAAACCTGGTATAACTTTGTTCCAATGACTAAAGCATTTTTTGTTTGTTTTTTTAAGTTACAAAATAAAATCTTGGAACACGCTTTATTTGTAAGTTGAGGATTTATTGTACAATGTAACAACAATCAATCCATGTCTCTAAAGATAAACAATGCATTTTATCAAATTACTGAGGCATTTTAAAGGATTTAAATAAGTTTCTCACTGTATCATACAATTTTTGCCTCCTCCGTCTTCACTCTGCCATTTACTAGAGGCATAACCTTGGGCAAGTTATATAATCTCTCAGGCTTCTGTTTCATCTTCTGTAAAATGAATTTGGTCGAACTAGGTGATCTTTAATGTCCTTCTTCTGTGTTAAAAAATCCAGTCCGGTACTGGTTTCTGAACTAGTGTCAGTTAGCCATTCTATAGTTCTATTTAAACTTTGGAAGATATTTGGAAAACTATTTAAGGCCTAAATAATACTGAAGTAAATTAAAATATACACTTGTATTTTTTATGAAAATAGGTTGTTTTTAAATATAAATAACTAGATGATTAAAAACCAGAACATGTAAAAAGGTGTAAGAGGAAAGAAATGTTCATTTCTGTAAAAAAAGAAAAAGTTATTTTAAGCCTGTGAGCTTCACTTTAGTGAAATTTTTCTACCAAGAAAATTCCATCCTTGTGTTTGATTTTTATTCAATGTTAAGAACTTGATAATTGGAGCCAGAATGTACATTATTAATGCTATAATTAATAGAGATCTGTTGCAGAGAGAGAGGACGGAAATAAAATGGTTTATATTTAATTGTGTTGATACAACTATACTTGGATCTACCTTGTATTTCAATTATAGTTCTTTTATTTCTCTGTGCCCAAGTTTTAATTTCACTGTATGTGACACACTGATATTTTAGCAGCATTAAACAGTGGCATATCTCTCAAACATATAGGTGGGTGATGGGGGAAACATTTAAATGTGTATAACAATTACCCCCAATAAGTATGTATTACATCCTATTAGCCTTAGTAAGGTACTATAACAGTTCTGCACCATGTTCTCATTAATATGCAAATGAAATTAGAATACAAAATTAAATGAAAATGAAATTTAGAAGCTAATTGACATTTTTGTCACAAAAGCTCAGGGAAACACTATTTATGGTTTAATGGTAAAAGGCTAATGTGTCATCCTAGGGAGGGAGGCACATCAATCCCAGATTCAATTCTTTCTTGAAGTACAGTGCGAAGAAAGCACTGTTTGCCTATGCAAGTTGCCAGCCTCCCTCACGTAGGTGGTCCCATCACTGTAAACCTGCACTAAATTGCTACCATCCATTATACACAGTGGCTGCCTGGATAGCTGCCTGGCACCGACTTACACAGGCCATCTATTCCTGTCAGAAATATGATATGTCACTGACAAAGCCTTAATTACACCATTAATTAATAGGACAATTTTCAAAATGCCTTGAAATGCAGCTTGACACTCATTAGTGCCATTTAAGAATAATTTCTCCCAGGGAATAGGACTATGAAGAGCACTTTAAAATGTAATAGAGTTTTAAAACAAAGGGATCTAGAAAACACAATAAATACATGGTTAGAAGCTGCTTCTCCCCCCACCTCTGCCTCTCTCAAATATGACCTACCTGTTCAACAATAGCAAAGATGTATTTTTTAAATATTGAAATTGTCATTACAGTTTTGCCACAAAATGCCCCCATTTATTTACTTTGTGCTCACTTTAGAAATTCAGGCACTTGCTTTCACTCTTTCAGAACCTTAATTACTTTTTAAAACACACCAGGCTTTAAACTTTAAATAGCAATGATAAGGCATTAACCTCAGAATGGGTTTCTAAATATTTATCAGCATGAAAAGTATCTCGTTTTCTTCCTCATTTATCTGTATCTTAGCAATGTCATGTGTAGCAAAAAGGAAAATCAAAAGTGTGAATTTCCCGGTCAGAGTTTTACAGTTTATCCATCCTATTGATTGTTTGAGTCACTAATTTTTTCTCATATTTCTTTTAGGTTGGCAACTCATAAACTCAGGGCACTTTGCTGCAACCCATGATAAAAGTTAGAAAAAATTATTTAATATTACAACATCATACCCCTCCCCCAAAAATCCCTTTTGACAGTAAAGCCAGCATAACTGAACTGTTTAAAAGCATACTGTGCATAATTATTGTTCTCTTTGTTACTATGTGTTCTTTGTCTATAATAGCTCTATGATTATTGCACTGTATTATGGTATTTGAAATGGGATTGCAAGGTTAAAGCCAAATCAGTGTTCCCTGAAGGATGAAGGGGAATTACACATATCGGATAAGGAACTGCAATTGGAAAACAGATGGGTGACAAAGTCAGAAGACTTTCTTTATGTAGAAAATGTCAATGTGTCTAGATATGACTAGGTTATTGGATGTTTCTTTTTTTTACTTCTCGCTCAAGGATGTGTTTTTATTGATTTTTGAGAGAGAAAGAGAGATAGAGATATAAAAAGATGAAAGAGAGGAGAGAGAGAGGGGGGAGAGAGAGAGGAAGAGAAAGAGAGAGAGAGAGAGAGAGACATTGATGTGGGAGAGAAACACTGATTAGTAGCCTCCTGTATGTACCCAGACTGGGGATAGAACCACAACCTGGATATGTGCCTTGACCAGGAATTGAACCTGCAACCCTTTGGTACATGGGACAATGCTCTAACCAACTAAGCCACCACACTGGCCAGGACTGAATGTTTCTTTTTATCTTGAGGTGGGCCAAGAAGTAATTCAGGATCACAACCTGGTTCCTATAAAGTTGTATCAGGCTTTGAAGAGTGATTCCTGGCAGTGTTAGGAGGCATTATCAAATTATTTGGAAGAGATTTCAAATAACCTAAGATAATCCCCTTTGGTGTTTACTCTGTTCCTCTAAATTTCACATCCATACTCTCTTTCAAATCTATTTACATTTTCTACCACTCCCCAATATCTTGTTCAATTGTTTAAAATCTTTCCATTGGATTACTGCAACAGAATCTTTTCCAGTTTCTTGATTTTAGTTATTCTTCTATTCAATATATTTCTTTATTACAGCAACAACTAGTCTTCTCAAATAAACTAGAAAACACAAATTTTTGGCAAATAACAATCTTAAAAAAGAATGGAGAATTGTCAAATGAGTTTAGAAAATATTACATACTAAATCTCCCTTTGTGGCATTGGTAATGTATGTGAACATAGTAACAACACTATGAAGTTATGAATTAAAGAATTCCATTACACTGTAATTAACCCAGTGGCCAATTTACACATTTGATGACAGAAGGTTTGCTTTATGCTCAATGAAATACATTTGGCATGACAGTGTGTTGCTTAGCCTCAAAGGCTATCAGTTGATTACAAAAAAATTTCCAAATTTTTGGCATTTTATTCAAGCCTTTTTAGTTTTTAACTGTTTATTACTTGTCATCTATATTGAACAAATACTAATATAATGATATTTCCATCTGGCTAATAATGCAACATATTTATTGCTCTGTTTGCATGTACTATTCTCCCCATTCTTTTCCTGACCATCTTCAGTTCTCAGGAAACCTACATTGACCATTAAGGCTAAGGTACAATTCCCTTGTATGACCCCTCATACTATTTATTTTGCTTACAGTTGTACTTTTTACTTTGTAAGTCCACTAGAAAAGTAGTCATTTGAGGGCAGGCAATATAGTTTGATCAGCATTGTGTTCTTAGAATCCAACATGGGGGTGAGCATGTTATATCCTGGATAAATTTATTTGAATAAATCATGTAATAAATTGTTTTAAAAGATTGCACTCAATAATAAACATACAGAGGTAGTGCAATGAAAAGGAAATATTGAAAAATATTTTTCTCTAATTTAAAAGACATCACACATTGAGATTAAATTTTTATAAACATTAGCAAATTCATTGTTGAGTTAACCTTTGGGGTGATTGTTTTTATCCTGTTTTACAGATAAAGAAATTTAAGACCCAGAGAATTTAAGTTTCATAGCAAGTGATAGAGCTGGGATTCGTCATATTCCGATTTTTCTAAAGCTAAAACCCAGGCATAAATTCTTCAACTGTGTTACATTGTGCATTAAGAATAACTGCACCAATAATCTTATCTTTGATATGGTAGTGACTTGTTTGAGAAAAGTATAATGGAACACTCTGTAGTTAAAACTACAGTCTGAATCTTCTAATACTAAAGCCCATGTCTTTAATTATTCAATCTTCCTCTCAGCTCAGAATCAAGTTATCACAGATTTGGAAGGGGCTTAAAGAGTCAGCTAACACAGACTCTTCCCTGGGCATGGTATCTTATATATCATATCCTCCAATTCTGCTGTCTTCTGACCCTTTTTCCTTCTAGGTATTCTGCATCCCCAGTTTGCAAACGAGTGATGCATGTTTGATGTCTGCTCGGTGCTGCAAAACAAGACCAATCCTCCTCCTTACATTTTACAAATAAACTGTTGCATTTTAAAATAAGTGAGTAATTAATAAATTTAGCATATGTACTGAAAGCAGTATTATGATTTACTAGAATTCATTATCTCAACCATACTGTCTATTTTTATTTTTAGGCAATTTTACTTTTCTTTTGCTGCCTTTCATTTAATTTTCTTAATCATATGTTATCCGTTGGCAAGTCATCACAGCCTGGTTTTCAGTTTTAAGGGAGGATATGTATTTGAATTACCATGATAATTTGGGGGACTATAACTTTGTCAAGTTGGTGTAAATTTGCAGAATAAGGGGGGCAGTGTCATACCAGTCCCTAAGTTAGCCTCTTCTCTCTCTCTTTCCCATGTTTTGTTTTTATATTTATTTATTTATATATTTATTTATTTAGTAGAGAAGGGAATTTAGAAAAACAAGAAGCTACAAATGGCACACTTAATGCAATTAGCATATTTTTCAGACACTGACTTCTTAAAAAATATTTATGCATGTATCTGTGGTTAAAAATGAAATTTACCACATAATGTCCATATTTCTCCTGTACATTGAGAAGTGTTAGAGAATTAATCAATATTTCCCTGATGCACTTTGATCTTCAGCAGCAATTTGTTCGTAGTTAATTGCTCTAATTTCATTTCAATTAATTCTATACAACAGAGGCCGATGCATTTTGACCTTAGCCTCCAATGATAGATGTGTGAAGTTTGATAATGTACAAAATATTTTCACTAGGCACTTGCACATGCTAGTCTTAATAACTAGAAAGAAAGGAAGAAAGAAAGGAAGAAAGAAAGGAAGAAAGAAAGAAAGAAAGAAAGAAAGAAAGAAAAGAAAAGAAAAGAAAAGCTAATATAATATTATATATATATATATATATCTTATTCCTCAAAGCTCACCAGAATCTGGTAGTATATAATTAATGATCTGCCTAAAAACCACATTACACTAGATTTTTCATATCTATTTTAGTGGCATGTCCACTTTATGGTATTATGCTACTGTTCATAAAATATGTGACTATATTAGAAGTAAATGCCACCAATTTGGGGGCTAAATATTTATTTTTTTATTAATCTACATGTTAATAGTAACCCATTTAATTTAATGAATTGAATAATGGGTAAGAATACCAGACTTGGGACCAATTTTTAATATTAGCCTTTATCTAGTTAACCTTGGACTTGATCAAGATGCTGGAGATTTTTTACTTTTTTGAGATTTATGATCATAGTAATAGACCTGTCCTGCTAGACACAATGGAATTTTACAGGAATCCTATATAATAAAGAGCAAATATGCTAATTAGACTGGACAGCAGAACAACTTTCTGGAACGACCAGTGGGCTGGGGGTGGGGCTGCGGGGCAGCGAGGCAGCCAGGGCTGTGAGGGCCTACTCTTGTATGATTTTCATGCATCAGGCCTCTAGAAGTTATATAACATCTGTATCAGTTGTAAAATTATTAGAGCTATTCATAGAGGAGCTTTTGGAGTTTGAAAGGCATAAATAAAGTGGGTACTCAACAAAATATAATTAAAATTGAACATTGTGGGTGTGTTTTAAGCTTTGTGGATAGAGACTTAGACTGAACTTAGTTTGTTAGAACCTTAACATTCCATAATGGTTGAATTGTAAACTAATATAAAGTGCTGAAAAAATAGAAACAAATATATTAGTTGCAGTGTGCATGGCCTCTTTTATTTTACTTACCATGGAATTTATCATTTAGGATTTCCTTATTATGTATTTCAAGGGGAAACTAGGAGGACAGGGTGAGAAATGTTCAACAAAAGCACAAAGAGTCACTCCAATTATCAAGTTAATCCAGGATGAATTATTCGTGACAAATGGTGCTGTCAAGTCCTGTTCAATGAGGGCAAGTTATTGTTTATCCTGAGAATATGTATGCAATGGGATTATCTGCTTGGATGTATAATGGGATGAAGTTTTGCTTTGTCTTTGAAATCTTTTAGGGTTTTTCCTGTGATGTACATTACATTTAGGTTTAGTGCTTATTCAGTAATAAAACTTTTATTTCTCTATTACCTTTCTTAAGAGGTGCTTTGGAGTGGGAAGATAATTTTGGTTTTAGTTATATTTCTTCAACAAATAGCAGTGTGTGTGTGTGTGTGTGTGTGTGTGTACCTGTACTCATTTTGTCCAGGTGCTCATTTTGAAATATATAAAGGGCAAAAAGAGGATACTTCCATATATATGTACCCCCCATGTTCATTGCAGCATTATTCATTGTGGACAAGAAATGAAAATAATCAAAGTGTTCTTTGATAGATGATTAAATAAAGAAGAGTGCATTATATATGTAGTCCCCAAAATGTATACACACTCTAACAATGTGTATACACTTTAATAGTTGATAGCTCAATTTTGAAAATGAAATGGATTCTAATAAACATTCCCTTTAAAATTATTTAAAGTGCATGTATACATTTTTGGGGACACCCCATATATATAATGGAATGCTACTTAGCCATAAGAAAGGATGAAATACTGCCATCTGAAACAACATGGAAAGATCTTGAGGGTATCATGATAGGCAAAATAAATCAGACAGAAAACGTCAAGAACCATATCATTTCACTCATATGTGCAATGTAAAACTGAAAGTAATAAATGAACAAATAAGATAAGCACACAAAAACTTACAGACATACACAACAAATGGTTACCAGAGAGAAAGTGTGGAGGGGGATAATAGTAAATGGAAAAGTAGTCAAATAAGTGTTGATGGAAGGAGATTTTACTTTGGAGGTAAATATACAATTCAATATGCAGATTCTGTATTATAAAAATTCTATACAATTTTGTCAACTGTGGTTGCAATCAATTATCAAATATAAATTTTAAAGTAGAACCAAAAGGAAATACTCAAAAAATGAGGATGCTTCTACATTACATATATATTGTATTGCAAATAGATAATATGTTCTATTAACTATTACATACATATTGAACTCATTGCCCATGGATAATTATTTAGAAGGTTGATATACTTCTATTTAAGTTGATGTATAAAATCTAAATTCTCATTTTTAACAGAACAATGGATGTGCCAAAGTTTACAAATGTCACCCCAAGTCAGTTATTATAATCCACATTTTATATAGTACCATGATTTATAGCTATCTTTTGTTGAAATAAATTTCTAAGTCCATACTGTGGCTGTCCCTGCCCCAGGGTGCCACAGAAAAAAACTGAAACTTAGATAACCTTCACGTTCCTCCCTGTAAATTCTTCACTTGACTAGAAACTATAATCAGTCAGACAATTCCCAAATGTCAAGCCCGCTCTGGGCCTTCTCACCCCAAACAAGGTTTCCTATGTGGCCTTAGTGAATCAGCTATTTTCCAGGTCTCTTCCTTGCTCTTCATTCTTTATCTTGTAAAACCTTTTTGCTTTTGTTCCATTTTTCAGGTCCCCTAAAGAAGACTGTTTGTTTCATGAAGTGTTTGTATAATATAAATTGTCTTTTTAAATAATTGTTAACACTAACTCTATTATCCAGTCTTTTGAAAATAAATAGATGAAAACTATACTGGAACAGAGATTCTGGAAATTATGTAGCAAGCCTGGTAAACACAGTGCAATATACAGATGATGTATCTTAAAATTGTACACTTGGAATTTATATAATTTTATTAACCAATATCACTCCAATAAATTTAATTAAAAAATAGAATATATAGGATGGCTGTTGGTAGAATATACAAATCTCAAAAAAAGTTGCCTCAATTAATTGCAAAAGCTAAGATGGATATAAGTAGAAAGACTGTTTCTTAGGTCACCTTATGCTATTATCCAGAATTACATCATTTTGGAATACATCTTAGGTTTTTGTAACAGTGTGATACTATAGGTCATATTTTCTAACTAATGAAACAAATTCTGAGGGGAGAGTTCAAGAAACCTAGGGCCATATTCTTTGTGCTCTCTAACTCTTAGTTTGATTTCCCTAACACCCAAAGTCCAATGTTGTTATAAAAGCAAAGACAGAAGACAGCCTTTGGTAGACTATCACTTGAATGAATCTTGCTAATATTTTCCTCCAGCAGTTGAGTTTCCAAAGGATGAATGTATTTGTTTTCCAGATCCAAGTATGAAAAGAACTATTATGTCTCCATAAAATTGCACATATATGGCTCCAAACAGTGTTTTTATGGGGTTCTCATTTGGTTTAATGAACACAGTTATACACTGAAGAGTACTTACCTCTCTCATAATGTGCCATGTCATCAATTCCAATATGAATGTATCTGCTTAGCAACTGATAACATTAGGAGGCTGGTTGCTCTATTATGAAATTAACGTTAGGGTCCAAATAGCTTACATCATTGCAAACTAATTGTTCTTAAATTACTATCCTATATAATAAAAGCCTAATATGCAAATTGTGCCCTCTGCTGGGAGTTCGACCAGGGGGTGGGTCCAGCCCACCAACCACCTGTGGCCCCTCCTCCCAGCTGGCCATGCCCCAATCGCCCCCCCCCCCCATCAGGGGCGGGGATGGCCAGTCAACCTCCCACATCCCTTCCACTCCCTCTGCTGGTTCAGCCTGATCGGCCCCAATTGGAGGGGGCCAGCCAAACACACCCGTGCACAAATTTGTACACCGGGTCTCTAGTCTTTAATAAATGTATTTCATTTTTATGTGTTGCCCATCTAATAGTTTTGTGTTTATTTTGTTCACTTTTTCCTTTTTTGGTGAGTAAAATAGTGTAAAACTGAAAGATTATTTTTTTAAGTTTTCATTAAGTTCTTGGTAATTAAGGCACAATACAAGGGGATGTCTTTTGAAAATATATAATTAGTATTGAGTTTGCACATATAGGTACTGAAATACAAGTGTAATTATATTTCCTTAAGAGCCAATATCTATAGGGACATTTTGATTTTAATTAGTATATGCATTTGTATGTATACTAGAGGCCCAGTGCATGAATTTGTGCATGGTTGGGGTCCCTCAGCCTGGCCAGCGATTGGGGCCAATGGGGGCCACAGGAGTTTGGCTTGGGAGAGGGATCACAGGAGGTTGGCAGGCCGAGGGGAGGGGCCGCAGGAGGTTGGGTGGGGACAGCTCCTGCATTGAGCCATAGCAACCGGTCATTCAGTCATTTGGTCTTTCGGTCACTTAGGCTTTTATATAGATTGATATTTGCCAATATAATTTTGAGATATTGAGGTAAAGAAAGTGAAACTATAGCTGTCTTCAGAGAAATCAAGCAATTAAAAAAAAAAGTCATAACCAATGGACACAGACACTGGGGAGGTGGGCTTGCCCAGGGTGGGAATGGCTGGAGGGGGTCAATTGGGGAAAAATGGAGATATGTGAAACTTTAGACAATAAGTAAAATTAAAAACGCCAAAAAAAAAGTCTGAGTGAGGAAAGCAGCAAATTTATAATGTATTGGGTAAAGCCCAAATCAGAGTAATTGAGGGAGTCTATCTTATGGTTTCTTTGACTTGCTGCATTTAATTTGAAAATTTAAAATAAGCAATAAGCCAGTGATTTGACAAACAACATATAAGGAATGTGAATTTATCCAAACTAGGTTTTTGTAATAGTGTGATACTATAGGTCATATTATCTAACTAATGAAACAAATTCTGAGGGGAGAGTTCAAGAAACCTAGGGCCATATTCTTTGTGCTCTCTAACTCTTAGTTTGATTTCTCTAACACCCAAAATCCAATGTTGCTATAAAAAGCAAAGACAGAAGACAGCCATGTCTATTTGGAAACTCAACTGCTAGAGGACATATATATCAGGTATGTCTATTTGGCTAGTTTTTCTGAGATTTAAAAATGATACCGCATGATATACTGAAATGTATATTCCCAGAGTGTTATCCCTTCTCAAAGAAGAATAGCATGGTTAGGCTTGAAAGGCCCATGCAAATTATGTCTCACTTTAAATGATTTGCAACTTGCAAAACCAAATGGAGCAGTGATTCTAATTTTTATTGATATCTGATCACCAACACCTTGTGAAACTATGGTATATCATGATGGTCATTATAAGTTTCTAATTTTAAAATAGATGAATTAAAATGGAAATATTTTTATAAAGAAAAGAATATTGTGTTATGCATGTTAACTTTAATGTTTCTTATCAGGTGAATTAAAAATAAGAGAGGACTATTTTTTTCAATGTATATTGTTTCTATGTATTTTAATTTAATGCAGTTAACATGTATTTTATAATTTGAGAAAAATAAAAATTATGAGGAACTACGTAAATATTGTATCATTCTCTATTGTACTTTATATATTCAAAAGCATGAATATGTAGTTTTAAAGAAACAGAAGTAAATGGGACTTTAAAGGCTTTCTGCTAGGATCTTGAATGAATGTCTGCTTTAGATTTAAACAATCTGGAAACTTTATCTCATAATCAGATAAGATGGGTGTTATCCTGGAGCTTTAATCAATTTGAAGGCCATTCCAAGGATTCAGTGTTATTATAGGGATATCTTGGCTCAGCCAGGTTGTATCAATGAAAATGAGATTCATGCCCCAGAGGCATACATTGAGCACAAAAAGAAACACAAAATTTTTACAAATTAAATTTAAAAAAGAGGGGCCATCTGCAGGAGAGCAAGATACATTATGTTCTTGACCTAAGAAAGCTATAGTATAATGGCTGTTTGCTGAAGGACAAGTGTAGAAAGGACACCTGGCAAAGATATTATTTTTCTATGGCAAAATAAACTATCCAGAGACATAACAAAACTCAACTGGCCACAGGGGGCCATTCAGTCTGAGACAGATTCCTACAGCTAGAGAAGCAGAACTGAAGTCAGTCAAAGGCCAGAGATCCAATCAGGAAAATGTCAGTTTGAAAAATAGTGAGAAAAAGTAGCATGTGAACTCAGAGTTTCAGAAACACTTTGGCATTTGCCTGGATAAAAAACTTAATGGCTTTAACAGAGTTTCTGTTTTATCTATAGATGGATAGATTCAGGGAAGAAATGGCAGATAATAATGGAGCAGGATAACTGAAGAGGTAGTCCTTTGGTGACAAGAAGGTAAAGGATCCGGAACAATTGTGGACATTCTCATTATTTTATCAAAAGTTGTCTTTGAACACAGAGGAAGCTGAGGAAGTCTAGACTGAGAAATTCTGTTATTTTTTTTTTCCTTTTTTATGTTGTTAAAGTATAGTTGATATTGAATATTATATCAGTTTCAGTTATACAACATTATAACATTGTTATAATATATATATATATTTGTATGGTGATCATATCATAAGGTATATATATATATATATATATATATATACCTTATGATATGATCACCATCCATCACCATACAAAGTCATTACAATATTATTGACTATATTCCCTGTGCAGTACTATATATTACTGTGGCATATTTTATAAGTGGACGTTTGTACCTATTATTTCCTTTCACCTTCTTCACCCAACTCCCCATCTGCCTGCCTACTGGCAACCATTAGTTTGCTCTTTGTAAGTATGAGTCTTTCTATTTTGTTTTGTTCATTTATTTTGTGTTTTGTTTTTAAGACTCCACATATAAGTAAAATCATACCTTATTTGTCTTTCTCTATCTGACTTACTTTACTTATCATAATAACCTCTAGGTCAATTCATGTTGGCCTAGAGGTTAAATCATGCAATGGCAAGATTTAATTCTTTTATATGGCTAATATTCCATATAATATATACATATATAATATTCCATATAATTATATATATGTAAAATCTTTATCCATTAATTTATTAATGGAGACTTAGAATGTTTTCATGTATTAGCTATTGTAAATAATGCTGCAATGAACATAGGGGTGTATATATCTTTTTGAATTAGTGTATTCATTTTTTAGGATAAATGGCAGTGGGAATGTTGGGTCATAAGATAGTTTTATTTTTCATAATTTGAAGAATCTCCATACCTTTCCCCTGGTGGCTGTGCCAATGTGCAATCCCATCAACGGTACACTAGGATTCCCTTTTCTCAACATCCTCACCAATACTTGTTTATTGACTTTTCATAATAGCCATTCTGACAGGTGTGAAATGATATCTCATTGTGGTTTGTATTTCCTTTTCCCTGATTATTAGTGATGTTAAGCAACTCTTCCTATGTTTATTGGCCATTTGTGTGTCCTATTTGGAAAAGTATTTATTGGGGTCCTCTGCCCATTTTTTAATCAAATTTCTATGTTGACTTGCATGAGTTTTTGATACTAAATTCTTACACTTTTTTATTGTTGAAAGTATTACAGATATCCTCCATTTTACCTCTATTTCCCCCCCTCCACCCAACCCCACACCATCCCAGACCTTCATCACATTATTGTTTGTGTCCATGGACTATGCATGTACGTTCTTTGCTTAATCTCTTCCAGCCCCTTCTACCCCCTAACCCACTGTGGTCTGTCAGCCTGTTTCTATGCATCCATACCTCTGAACCTATTTTGTTCATTAGATTTTATATATAAGTGAGATCATGTGATGTTTGTTTTTCCCTAACTCGCTTATTTCACTTATCATTATAATCTTCAGGTCCATCCATGCTGTTTTAAAAGCTTAGAGGTTCCTTCTTTTTAATAGTTGCATAGTATTTCATTATATAAATGTACACATTTTTTATCCACTCATCTTCTGAAGGGCACTTGGGCTGTGTCCAGATCTTAGCTATTGTTAGTAATGCTGCATAAATTAGGGGCGCATAGGCTCTTTCTGATTGGTATTTTAGGATTCCTAGGATATATTCCCAGAATTGGGATTGCTGGGATAAATGGAAGTTCCACTTTAATTTTATTTTTTGTTAATCTTCACCTGAGGATATTTTTCCCATTGATTGTTTTTTAGAGACGGTGGGAGGGAGGGAGGGTGTAAGGAAAGAGAGAGAGAAACATCAATGTGAGAGAGATACATGGATGGGTTGCCTCTTGAATGAGCCCTAACCAGGACCAGGTATCACACCTGCAACCCAGGTACATGTCCTTGACCAGAAGTTGAACCCATGACACTTTGGTGCATGGACTCTAACCACTGAACACACTGGTCAGGGCAGTGGCTCCCTTTTTTGAGGAAACTCCATACTGTTTTCCACAGTGGCTTCACTACTCTGCATTCCAACCATCAGTTTGAATTATGAAAAACAGAAATTCATAGGCTAAAAGTGAGAACACAATTGTGGGGGAAGGAAAGTGTTGAGTGAAAGTACTAAGTGAGCTTTGAGAAGAGTGGAAAACTAGGATAATAAAAAAAAAATAGTAAGATCACCAGGCACTGTTGAAAAATCATGGAATTGTTTTCCAAGTTGTCTATGTCAACACAGAGAAAGAAGTTGCATTATTATAGGAGAATACAAAAGAGGAAAGTGGACACACAGATTTGTGTATTTACAATAATTAATTTGAAACTTAAAATAAATAAAAAGGAAGATAAGAATAAGGAGAGTTTGCAGCTGATAAACTGAGAAAAAGCTTTTCTAGTGCAGCTCAGTAAGTTGACTGTCTTTATTAGGCCAAAGTTTGGAGAATTAGGTAGTTTGTATAGCACCTAATAACCTCTATAACTCTATATACCTTCCCTAAAGTGTATTTCCAATTCATGGTGAAAGATGTAAGCCTCTACATAGTTGGTTGAAAAACTAATTAAACTAAAAAAAAAATGTTGCTTTATTGTTATTGCTATTGTTATTATTATTGGTCCTGCAAATAAACATGTTCCCATCTAACTTCTATGCAGTAGCACCACAATCTTCATTACTATTGTAATAATAGGGGTATTTTGTTTTTCAAAATAAAGCATTAGCTTTGCCATCATCTATATGGATGTAAGGGTGAAGAGATCTTTTAATGTCAAACATAGACTATATGCTATTCATTCTATTGCTAATGATGTCAAATGTGAGTTGTCTGCTATTCAAGTACCCTAAAAAGTCTGTTGATATGCTGATATCTGAGAGCACAAAGACCAGATTTGCTTTTGTTGCAGCAAAATTTTCCTAGATGCATTCTTGTATTAAATTAACTTTGTGGAAATTATGCATCTGAACCACACAACTGCTTTACCTTAACTACAGAACAGCCTCTATACAACAAAAGTTCTGTTGTTAAACTCATTCTTCAACCTAGGTGTAAGGTAGTAGTAAGAAATGTCTCTTATTATCAAGAAGATTATTTATTTTGAAGCCATTGCACCAGTATGTAAAAGTCTTTATGTCACATGACACTAAGGTGATCCCTAATAGCAGGTTTCTCTTGATGACGCAAGCTAGTTTGGAATACTAGACAATGAAAGTTCTCTTACACAATGGGTAGCCTCAATCCCTAGCCCAGGGCAGCATACTGGGAGGCAACCAATTGATGTGTCTCTCTCATATCGATATTTCTCTCTCTCCCCCTCCTTCCTCCTTTCCTTGCACTCTCTCTAAAAATTAATGGAAAAACATCTTCAGCTGATAATTTAAATACATATCTATATTTAATTATTTAATCACTAGAGGCCCGATGCACAAAGATTTGTGCAAGAATGGGCATTCCTTTCCATGGCTGCTGGCATCGCCTTTGCTCTGCCCCAAGCCACCTTTCTGCCTTCGTTCTGGCCCAGAGCCACCTTTCTGGCTTCCCAAACTGCCCAGAGTCCAGGAGTGGCTGGGACAGTGTGGAACGCCTGTGTCCTGCCCTGCCCCTGGCGGCTCGATGCCTGCATCTGCAAATCAATCTACCACCTTTCTTGGGCTAATTTGCATACTCACTCCTGATTGGTTGGTGGGCGTAGTGAAGGTACAGTCAATTTGCATCTTTCTCTTTTATTAGTGTAGATATAACATATATAACATATATAATTCCACAGAACAAAAGCTGTGTTTTATTTGAGTTGAAGGTAAGAACTTTGACCTTGCCACAATTATGGACTTTTAAGTGATTCTGGTCTGTGAAAAGAAGGACAGCACTTACTATATAATAACAGTACTCAGAGTAGTTAAACAAGTGCTTTACAGTTTTGTCTTATGAAGTCTTTATATAAGACTTAGTTCAAGTCTTTTATGTACCCATATTTATATGGGTAGTGGTTTTACAAGAATTTGAAAACTCCAGATCCACTGAACAACAATTTTGATGATATGTTAAAGTGATAAATATAAATATATGAAATTATATGGGAAAATATTATGTGTTATGTTATAATTTTATGTGTAATTTAAACAGGCAGAAAGAAATGAAATAAGCCAAACACCAATAGTGTTTTTTATTTGTTATTTAAATGTATATTTATCTGTGATAGAAATGATAAGGCAAGCCAATTACTAAAACAAATCAAAATAAATAAAACAAATCCTGTCTCATTCTCTATAGAAAATCAATGACAAAGACTGTACTATGTTTTAGGTATTTAACTCCATATAGCTAAAAAAAAATATGTTCTTCCTCTCATCCTCCCTTCCTTCTTGTCATTCCTTCTATATCTTCATTTTTCACCTTGACACATTTTCTACTGTCTATTGCTTATGCCAAATGTATACATTTCTGTAAATTTTCCATTAAATAAATTTTTCATTCTTAAATCAGATTTTCACCTCTGCTATATTCCCATTATAATTAGAGTTTTTAGCTCAAACCATACTTAATTTTTATATTATTATGATTTGTAGTTTTAATTTATAGCTTACTAGTATACTGGATTGGAATTTTATTTCCATTTTGGTACAATTTTAGTTTTTTTCATGTTTATATTTTTATTTTTGTTCAATGTACTATGATTAATTCAATCCCTTGCTTGTCATTTTCTTGCTTAATATTTTCCTTTTAAAGAAGGGAAACATATCATAATCCCTATGAATTATTCAAGATTTTGTCTCATTTTCTTTAATTTTCTATTTTTTTTTTAGAAATTATATGTTTGACTCCTAATGATTTTCTTCTTTTCTCTTTCTCTCTTCCAGCTTCTCTAAGATATTTTGTTTATCACTAATTTTTAAAAAAATGTTACCTGATATGGCTTATAGTGGAGTATTTTAGAGAAGTGTATGTTTCAAAGTTACGGTGATGCTCCTTGGGGTGTATTAATTTGTTCAATGTTCTCCTTTATAATTGGAACATGTTTAGGTGGGTTTTCTCCTCTTCAACTTCTGTTTTCGGCTTTTTTTTAAACTTATTTGGATATTATGTCCCTTTGATTATATTCCTTATCTAGTCTCTCTTGTTATTCATCTCTATTTTTTTTTAATTTGGAAGATAACAAATTTACATTCTAATATCGATTGTGGTTTTTAAAATTTCTGTTATTGCATTACTTCCAAATACTTTTTTCCCTTGCAGAATTAATATTAGTAAGTAGCAATATGTCATTTAAGTTCATGAATGAAATATTCACATTTTTTGCCTGTTCTAAGAGTTCCTTCTTTTCTGTTTCTATGTATTGGTAACTCTTTTCCAGTTTTGAGATTTTTTTCTTTAGTATTGGGTGGTGGCTTCTTGTTCAGATGTATGAGGCACCAACATATTATTTGAAGCTGTGTGTTTGTGTGCGTGTGGTTATAAAGGGGACTTGTCAAATGTGTGGGCCTTTCTCTAGCGGGATTGGGAAGAGTCTTGGGCATTTCATGGGGGACGCTTTAGTTTAGTATCTTGAGTATTTCATTTTGTGCATGTGCATGTGTGTGTGCATGTGTGTGCGTGTGTGTGTGCGTGCGTGCGTGTGCGTGTGTGTGTGTGTTTCTCTACAGCAAGGTTCTGTAGTTTCCTGAAGAGATTATCAATCTGACTATCAAGTTTTGGGAGGCAAGCAAGGGAAGCAGGACCAACTAAAGAAATTAGGGAGCCATGCGTTCAAAATTATTTAGAATTTGAAGAAAGGAAGGGCATAGCATTAAACCAAGTTTAGGACCCTTCTTAGTGTGAGCCATGGGTGACTATGAAAGTGGCTTGCCTAGGAAGCCAGTAGTAAGGGGAACAAGCTATGGGGGCAGACTTCTCACACTGAGAATGCAGACTTTCACATAATCCCTGCTGCGTCTTGGTGTTCAACAGATCACAGCTTCTCTGTTTCCCTCTCTCCGGAGATAAATCTCATGCCCCGTCCTGGCAGTATTCCAGCTGTAGAGGTAAGGTGGTGATGGCAGGGGGGAAATAGAGATTCTGAGGCCTAGGTTTCCTTGTAAAGATTTTCAATAACTGGTTCTGTTTTCAGTCCCAGCTAGGTTTTTTAATTCACTGTGCATAATCAGAAATTGGACTTAAAGAAACCTCATCGGTTAAAAACCATTTTGGAAATTCTTCTTTTAAAATATATTCCATATTACAAAAATATAAGACTTTTTTTCCTACAAAACAATCTTTCTCCCCCTCTGTTCTTTGATCATTTTTACCTGAAATAGACCTTAGAGGTAATCTTAATTATGTCTCTCATTTTACAAGTGAATTACTTAAAACTCAGGTAAATGAGTGACTTGCACATCATCACACAACTAGTCAGAAGTACAGATTGTCACAACATTTAATGTTTTGTATAGAGTCCAGCATTTAATGCTTAATTATCTATCCTTTAAACATGGGAATATATTTTAAAATTTTACACATTGAAGAATCTTTGTCTACTTGAAGAAAAAGCATACAGAGCAAAGCAAGTGCCTTTCACACTGTTAGAAATAAGAAAATTATTTTTGATAGATAATAGGATAAATTGTTAACTACTTATTGTTATATACTTATTTTTCAGTATGCACAATATTTATTTTGTTGGAAAAATAAGAAAAAAAAACTAATTTTCAAAAATTATCTTTAAAATTATGTACTCTATTTGTAGCTTTTTAAATGAGTATTTTTGGATTATTTTCTCTAGATAACAACTACAGAAAACTCTCATTGTGGCATTATATTTATATTTCCCAATATCTTCTCTAAAAATTCCAAGTAGTGATAACATCTTTTTCCAGAATAGAACTTCCCTAAAAATAATAAACCAATAATATTATCTGAATTAAATATTTTGATTTAATTTTATGAATATGTTATATCCTTGTAAAGTATGTATGGGCACAAACAGAAGAATATTATTCATTTGATTTGTAGAATGCAAATACTTCTTTTAGTGAGTCTTAGATACTGAAAGCTTTTCCTCTGAAACCATTGCTGAGGAAAAGCAATGTCTGCATCTTAAATCTTACCATTTCTGCATACAAGTTCAATTTATACACATAATCCTGGTAAGTCAGTCTTATTCTTGAGCTCATCTTACCCTGTTTCACTAATAAATGGAATTATTCATTTTGAAGGTTTTTTGAAGTATGAACACTGAGGTAGAACTTCTTGGCATTTTCTTTCCACAACTTTAGGAAGTTTTTTTCTATGTATAGAATGAAATCTCATGCTTTTTGAAGTCGAGCTTTGCATGGTTATGTTATTTCAGAAAAATCTCAGCTGGTGTTTGTGCAGTGGGATGATCTGGCATAGCACAGTATTAAAAAGGACCCATGACATGCTATCTTAAACACTAATAGATGGAAAAGGCAACTTTGTTGTTGATTTATCTTTTATACATGTACAGCTCAAAACAAAGTTTTCTTTCCCGAATTTAAAATCATATTTTATTATGTATTTGACAATGCTTTCTTTCTCATATCATCAAAAAGAATTCTTCTTAGTTTAATGTAGCACTTTGGTTTTGAAGTTAAAATTTCTACCATCCTCAGATGCTTGCTTAGTTGCAAGAATCTCTCATATTCTTCTCTCACTAGCACCTACAGATTGAGGTTGTACTAAAAATATAGATGTTTTTAATTATAAGAATTGCTTCTTTTAATTTTTTTCTCAATTATTAGTGATGTATTTATGTTATTTATAAAATATGATGAATGTTATAAATGCTATTCTTATACTGACATCAGAAGTTCAGCTGCATAGGTCAATATAAAATGAGGGAAAGGTAGAAATGACAAAGAGTAAAGTACATATTGAATTCTTGTTTGGAATATGCACTTTACATAATTTATAATATTTAATATTATAAGACCACTTTATAAAGTATTATTATTATTTTCATTATTATTCTTATTATTGAGGAAAAAGAGGTTCAGAGAAGTTAGATAATGTGCACGAATAAACAGTTAGCAAATGTCAGGTCTAGAACACAAATCCAAAATATTCCAATTTTGAAGCTTAGCATGTCTTTCTATTAGAATTTTGAAGGCCAGTTAGGAGAAATAGAGAGGATGAAGTTGGAAGTTAAAGATAAAGAATTGATTAGGGCCATAACCAGTTTGGCTCAGTGGATAGAGCGTCAGCCTACGGACTGAAAGGTCCCAGGTTTGATTTCAGTCAAGGGCATGTACCTTGGTTACGGGCACATCCCCAGTAGGGGGTTTACAGGAGGCAGCATATCGATATTCCTCTCATCGATGTTTCTAACTCTCTATCCCTCTCCTTTCTTCTCTGTAAAAAATTCAATAAAATATACTTTTTTTCAAAAAAGAATCGATTGGGGAAAGATGCAAAGAGAGAACATAAAAGATTTGATGGCCAAATTTAAATGTGACATAATCTCGTTAAATGTTGAAAGAAAGTTTTAAGAGAAATGATGCATTTTGGGGAACTATGAGGGAAATAAACCCATTTTAATTAAACTTAAGGGAGGTTGTGATAGATTAGTTAGGGCAAGAAGGTGGTTGGTAAAACTAACATATTTCTCAATGGAGGTCCTCCTATCATACTTCCCTGACAGAAGTCTTGTAATGAGTTTGAGGAAACAGTTGTCTCTGGAGAACACTAACATGTTACAATATGCAGGGGAAAAATAATAGAGAATTCCTTGGCCTGTGTGGCTTAGTGGGTTGGAGTTTCATCCCATGCATGAAGAGGTTGCCTGTTTAATACCTGGTCAGGGCACAAACCTAGGTTATGGGTTCAATCCCTGGTGGGTCAAGGCACATAGGAGAGGCAACTGGTTCATGTTTCTTCTCCCACATGAATGTTTCCCTCTCACATTGATGTCTCTCTCTAAAATCAATAAAAAGCATGTTCTTGGGTAAGGATTAAAAGAAGTAGAGAGAATGGATGAATTATCAGAACATGAGAGATTAACACAATTTAGATAATGGGGGTCCACTAAGTTTATTATATTTGGAAATAACCAAATTTTAAATAATCTCTATAAATTCATTTAGTAAACAAAATGTCAAGTGAACAGTTATCTATAGTTTTATTATTCAGGGTTCAACAGGAAAAATATCACATACTCACACAATGATACTTTACACTGTAGTTTTTTCAAGTAAAAAAAATACACATAAAAAGAAAAAAACAAAACAAAACAAAAAACGCCGAAACCGGTTTGGCTCAGTGGATAGAGCATCAACCTGCGGACTGAAGGGTACCAGGTTCGCTTCCGGTCAAGGGCATGTACCTTGATTGCAGGCATATCCCCAGTGGGAGATGTGCAGGAGGCAGCTGATCATTGTTTCTCTCTCATCAATGTTTCTAGCTCTCTATCTCTCTCCCTTCCTCTCTGTAAAAAATCAATAAAATATATTAAAAAAAAAAATTTCTTAAAAAGAAAAACAAGAAAACTGGTTCAAAGGTATATACAAGATGGATGGTAACCATAAGGGACTGGTGGTAGCAAAAACTTTACCAAACCTAAGCCTTAAAGGCCAAGGACAGGAAAATATAATGGAAACTAAATGAAGAAAAGTCTGTCTCTAAGAGAAGCAGTGAGTTTCACTTGAGATACAGCAACTAGAGGGCTCTGTGAGAGAGGCATATTCTGAAAAATAAATATCAAAATATCATGACCTAACTTTTCTTCTTTTTAGTCACCTTTAATGACTACCTATTGGCTGAATTCAATTTGAAACATGAAAGAGATAAAATGATTAGAGAGCAAGCTAAAGGTGCATAGGATATGTGTGTGGGGGGGGGGCGTGTAGAATTATCTAGAACTAGAGGCCTGGTGCATGAAATAGGTGCACTCTGGGGGTCCCTCAGCTCAGCCTGCACCCTCTCGCAGTCTGGGAGCCCTTGGGGAATGTCCGACTGACGGCTCCGGCCCTTGGGGAGTGGGCCTAAGAAGTCAGTTGGATATCCTTGGTGCTGCCATGGAGGCACAAGAGGCTCCAGCCACTGTCGCTGCACTAGCCAGCTGTAAGTCTGGCTCCTGGCTGAGCGGCACTCCCCCTGTGGGAGCGCACTGACCACCAAGGTACAGCTCCTGCATTGAGCGTCTGCCCCGCAGTGGTCAGTGCACATCATAGCGACCAGTCATTTCACGGTTAGATCAATTTGCATATTAGCATTTTATAATATAGGACAAGAAGCCCATTGCACGAAGATTCGCGCAATAGGACTTCCTTCCCCTGACTGCAGGCACCAGTTTTGTTCCGGCACCCAGGACCCAGGCCTTTGGTCCGGCCACAGTGGAGAAGCCAAGTCTCGAGGCTTGGCTTCTCCGCTGCAGCCGCAGTGAAACTTAGCTTTCTCGACTTTCTTCACTCCAGCCAGAGCCTTCAGTCTTTGCTACGTGCCTGTGTATGCAAATCAACCGCCATCTTTATTGGGTTAATTTGCATAGTTGCTCTGATTGGCTGGTAGGTGTAGCAGAGTGACACCAATTTGCATGTTTCTCTTTTATTAGTGTAGACTAGGGACCCAGTGCACAAAATTCATGCACTGGGTGTGTGTGTGGGGGGGGAGTGTCCCTCAGCCCAGCCTGCCCCCTCTCACATACTGGGAGCCCTCAGGCGTTGACCCCCATCACCCCCTGATCGCCTGATCGGCTCCTTGCCCAGGCCTAACGCCTCTGGCCAAGACATTAGGCCAGGGCAGGGGACTCCAAGCTTCCCGCGATCTCCAGCTCTGCCCCTGCCCCGGCCTAACGCCTCTGGCCTAGGCATCCGGCCCAGGCAGCGGGGACCCGCAGTGGCAGTGGGGGGCGCCGCGATCATGCGGGCTCCGCCCCTGCCCCTGCAGGACACCTCTGGCCTAGGCGTCCGGCCCAGGCAGTGGGGACCCACAGCTGCAGTGGCCGCGCAATCGTGGGCTCCGCTTTAGGCCCAGGCAAGGGACCCCTAGCTCCCGGGACTGCCAGCTTCAACCGTGCCCAGCTCCCATCACTGGCTCCACCCCTACTTCCTGCTTTCACTGGCCAGGGTGGCAAAGGCACCTGATTCTCCGATCATGGCTGGGGGGCAAGGCAAAGGCGGCCCTTAGCTCCGCCCTGGGTTTCCAATCACTGTCAGTGGCAGGGGGCTTCTTCCTGCTTCCCTTTCACCTCCCTGCATTGTGCCTACATATGCAAATTAACCACCATCTTTGTTGTCAGTTAACTGCCATCTGAGTTGGCAGTTAATTTGCATATAGCCCTGATTAGCCAATGAAAAGGGTAGCGTCATACGCCAATTACCATTTTTCTCTTTTATTAGTGTAGATAGTAATTGTGTCAATTACTACCTTAGCTATGTCTGCTCTAACTGTATCTAGATTCTCTGTTTGTGTTTCTACATTTCCTGAATAACCCTTTCATATCTTCTTCTCTCTGCAAAACATATTATGTCCAATCCTCATTCTCAGCTGCTTACCTTTATTCATATTTCAGTGAGAAAATAGGAGCAATCAGTAGAGAGCTTCCACCAACTCCCCATGACACATATATCCTGCTATTAGTATGTATAAATATGTACTCTGCCTTTTCTTCCCAATCACTACCAGTGATCTATTGAGGCCAAATCATTAGACTTTGTGTACTCGTTTCTACAAAAACATATCACTAACAATTTTACTCTTTCCTGTATCATCAATTTCTCCCTCTGTATTGAATCATTTCTGTCAACATACAAAAAGATACACTCAATTGTTTTTTATTAAAGAAAATTCTCTGTTAATGAATTTTAAAGACAGTTCTCTGTGGATCTATCACACATTTGTACATCTCGCAATGTAAGGCAAATGATTTTTTCAAGGATGTTTGTATAGGAGTCAGCCCTAGACAATAGAGATAGTGTCTCCTGCCAGAGCAAAGGGGAAAATTTCAGAGATCGCTTTCTAAAGACTCAGGTCCTGTAAACTCAGACTTCTTCTATAACTCAAGTCACTGCATGTGGGAGCTAGGGTTCAGAGGACAGACATGAAAAGCTGAAACTATGGCCTCTGCTATTGCTGTGAGTAATAAACTATCTTTCATCTTTGACCCAATAGTGTTGAGTGTTCTACCATCATTCATGAAATGGCAGCAAGCAAATTTGTAAGATTGCAAGGAAGGTAAAATGCAGAGCCTTAACTTTTATTGACAGCAATCTCATTTCTGTGATACACTATCCTTTGCAGCAAAACTCCTTGAAAATATTGCCTATATTTATGACCCCAAATTTTATTCCTTCCACTTGATTGCATGATACTGCTGAAACTGCTTCTACCAAAATTTAACTTAAAAATTGCTTAACCCAATGGTCAATTCTTAGATCCCATCTTTCATTATTTATAACCACCACTGGACACTTTTGACCACACTTTTCTTCCAGTTGCAAGATCTTTTTTCACTTGACTTTCAGATCAATACATTATGTTTTTTGCCCTTCCATACGGGATGCTCATTTTCAGTATCCTTTGTTGATTTCTTTTCATTTTTCTTATCTTTTAAGATTTCATGTTTTAGAATTCAGTGTCTTGGTCTTGAAACACTTCTCTTTGCTTTCTATATGCTATTCCTTGAATATCTTTTAGCATCATGGCTTTAATTATCCGTAGGCACTGACAACTAGCATATTTATATCTACAGCCCAGACCTCTCTCTTGAGCTACACACTTACATCCAACTGCTTGACACATCCACTTGGAAGTAAAACTGGTATATCAAACTTAGCATGTCTAAAATTGTACTACTTGTCTCCCCCATAAGCCTATTCCTTTCACAACCTTTAATTCTGTATAATGTCAACCACATCTTTTAAGTTGCTTAAGCCAAGTTTAATTTTTTAAACTTCTCTCTTATTTTTATGCCACAAATTCAGTCTTTGTCTTTCCCTTCAGTTATATTTAGACCACACATGTTCTTGTCACCTCAAATACCTACACCTGGTCTAAACCACTATCATCTCTTATTTGTCTAGATCAGTGGTTCTCAACCTTCCTAATGCCGTGACCCTTTAATACAGTTCCTCATGTGGTGGTGACCCCCAATCATAAAATTATTTTCGTTACTACTGCATAACTGTAATTTTGCTACTGTTATGAATCGTAATGTAAATATCTGATATGCAAGATGTATTTTCATTGTTACAAATTGAACATAATTAAAGCATAGTGATTAATCACAAAAACAATATGTTATTATATATTGTAAAATATTCCTTTCTAATTACAAATAAATGAAAGTTTGTCTTGACCCAATCATAATTATTTTCGTTACTACTGCATAACTGTAATTTTGCTACTGTTATGAATCGTAATGTAAATATCTGATATGCAGGATGTATTTTCATTGTTACAAATTGAACATAATTAAAGCATAGTGATTAATCACAAAAACAC
>NW_006289214.1:2792731-2809594 GCF_000327345.1 Myotis davidii
TTAATTTACATGACAAATGAGACTTTGCAAATGTGAGGACATTAAGGATTTTGATACAGGGAAATTATTCTGGATTGTCTGGTTGGACCCAATGTAATCACAAGGGTCCTTATAAGAGGGTGACAAGAGGGTCAGGGTCAGAGCAGATGTGAACACAGAAGCAGAAGTGACACATGAGTCAAGGAAAGCAGGCAACTCTAGAAGCTAAAAAAAAAGGCAATACTATGGATTCTCCCCTGAAGCCTCTAGATTCTAGAGCAGTGGTTCTCAACCTTCTGGCCCTTTAAATACATTTCCTCATGTTGTGACCCAACCATAAAATTATTTTCGTTGCTATTTCATAACTGTAATGTTGCTACTGTTATGAATCGTATCATTGAAATATGCATTTTCCTATGGTCTTAGGCGACCCCTGTGAAAGGGTCGTTTGACCACCAAAGGGTTCACAAACCACAGGTTGAGAACCACTGATCTAGATCATTTCATTGGCCTCTTAACAGGTCTCAATATTTCTGCTCCTCTTCCTAAAGCTTATTCTCGCCAAAGTAGCCATAATAAC
Source organism: Myotis davidii (assembly GCF_000327345.1). Classification (NCBI taxonomy): domain Eukaryota; kingdom Metazoa; phylum Chordata; class Mammalia; order Chiroptera; family Vespertilionidae; genus Myotis; species Myotis davidii. Next base: position 2,793,291 of record NW_006289214.1, read on the forward strand.
CCTGCTATCCTGTATAATAAAAATCTCTACATCTGTGCTCAAAACCCTCTGTTGGCTTCCTAACTTACACAAAATATCAAGCATAATCCTTCTTACAGTGACCAAGAAGTCTTTTTACCTCCTATTTTATCTCCTTAACTGTCTGACTCACTCTGTCATATCCATGCTGGTTTCTTTGATGTTCCTTATACATTCTAGACACATTCCATCTTCAAGGTGTTTAAACTTCTTCCAGATATCCACAAAGCATACTCCTCCATATCTTTTTAAATTTTGGCTCAACTGTCACCTTTTGTCTTAAATTTACAAGTCTCTGACCCCTAGAATAGTCTGTAGAACACCTTTTTTAATTTTCTTTCTTAGATCTTACATCATTTTACATAGTTTATATTTTATTTAAATAATAAGAGATCTAACGTAAGCTCCATGAGGAAATTGTTTTCTTAAAATCTATATTTCTACATTTCAGCATGTTTTATATTAGCAAAAACTTAAAAGTAACTAGGTCAATAAGAAATGAGCTACACAAACTAGAATTTATCCATTCCATAGAATATTATGAAAAAACAAGTTAAACTTATTAGTATATATATTAACATGAAAAGTTCACAGACATAATGTTGGGTGTAAGTATCAAGTATCAGAAAAACAAGAAAAAATTATCCTATATCTCTGACATGTAAAATAGCCCCAGGATCATAATTGATGTTCAATAAATATTTGTTAATAGAATGATTTACTTAATATATACATATCTATATAGATAAAAAAAAACAGTGACCAGAACGCTATAATGATCATAACAACTGGTCTCTATGATGACCACTGCAGCCAGCGAACTGGCCCAATCTGGGGGTGTGGTTGGCCAGTCAACCTCCCGTGGCCCCTTTCCCCAGCCAGCCCTGCCCCTGATCGGCCACTGCCACCCCGATCAGCTCACAGCCCCTCCCCCTGGACAAACCCACCCTCATTGCCCCCCCTTCCCTAATAGAGGGTGGGGCCAGCTGGCCAACCTCCTGAATCCCCTCCCTCCACCTGGCCCCTCCCCAGATTGGTCCCCCACCGTGATCAGGAGCAGGGCCAGATGGCCCCATCCCTGATGGACCCCCACCACCCTATCAACCTGCGGTTCCCCCCAACCAGCTCCACCACTGATCACTCCCCTCTCCCAATCTGGGTTGGGCTGGCTGGCTAACCACCCACAGTCCCTCTGCCAGGCCACTGGCCCATTCAGGGGTGGGGCTGGCAAGTCGACCACCTACAGTTCCTCCCCACTGCTGGTCCCACCCCCAATTGGCCCCCCACTCCAATTAGGGGTGATATCCACTGGCCAATCACCCACAGCCTCACCCATCCCCAGTCAGCCCGGCCCTGATTACACCAATCAGGGAGGGCCAGCCACCCAACCTCCCACTGTCTCCTCCCCACAGGCCCAGCCCTGATCCGCCACAATTGGGGTCAAGCTGGACGGATGTCACCTGTGCACAAATTCATGCACTGGGCCTCTAGTTTAAATATAATATCTCAGAAAGCCTCTCATATATATTATAAAAATTATTGTCTCTTAAATGAAAATCTTGGATCAATACTATTTATCAGACACTGTTCAATAAAATATTTACTGTCATCTAATTAATATCCATAAGTAGCTTTTCATATTTTAACTTTCAATTATTCATCACTCTATGTTTTAGTAGATAAGTGAATAGTAAGCTATTTTTGCCAAAACTGAGATCACTGCTAGAAAATGGCAAGTGTCATTTTTATTTTATGCAAACATGTTTTTATCTATGTTAACAATCAGATGCTCTCTTTTTGAGTTTTCAAAATTCCTTTCTTATGCTCATTACTCAAGTCTAAATTAGTTACTTCTTTTTCCATACCCTATTTTTTTTTATATATAAATCTGAGCTTGTTAAAAAAAATATGCAAGTGTCTATGGATGGAAAGGGGAAATATAGTAAGAGTGTCTAGGAGCACAGGAAGAGGGGGAGAGATTTGGTCAGATGGAGGTTATTTTTATACTTTGAATTGTTTCCCTCAGAAAGGCACATTGAATACCTAAAGTCTATTATCTGTGAAAGTGACCTTATTTGAAGACAGGGTATTTTGCAAATGTAATCAATTTATAACAAGATCATTAGGTTGAGAGGTAATCCAAATTTAATCCAGTGCAACAGCCATGACTGGTCTCTTTATAAGACAAGAGAAGAGACATACAGGGAGAATACTACGGGAAGATGGAGGCAGAGTTTAGAACGATGTATCCAAGAACACCAAGCTTTGCCAGCCATCACCAGAAGCCAAGGGAGGCATGGAACAGATTCTGAGCCTTCAGAATGGACCAACTCTACCAACACCTTGATTCAGAATTTTAGTCTTCAGAAATCTAAGACAATAAATTTCCGTTGTTTGTAACCACCCAGTTGGTGATATATTATAATGCCAGCCTAGGAATTGAATATAATTAGTATGTCCAGAAAGCAGTGAAGAAGTTCACTATCTACCATTATGTGGGTGAGATACTAAAAAACCAACAGAAGTCGATGCCCAGTCACCTGCGCTGTGTCCTGGGCACTAGTCTCCAAGCCTCACCAGCAACTCCCTGGCTATTGAGTGTGGCATGTGCCCAGCAGGGCTCCTTCACCTGCTCATAACCTGAAGCCTGAGACAATGAGTTTCTCATGGGTAACACCATTGCACAAGTGAATCATGATGGGACTCTTAAATTTGGTCTTTAAATATGGCCCTGGGACTTTGAAAAACCTTGGGGAGAGACATGATGGGCTTATCTGCCTGATTAAATTTAAGTGACAGAAAAATATATATTAATAAACTACTAGAAGAGATTTTTAATTAGATGCATGGATCAAATATCTGTTTTCTTAATTTCTATGTATCCCAAAGTGATTATGCATTTCATAAAGTTAAGATTAAATAATTCACTTTCTGATAATAATTACCTTTGCATTAACAAGCTCTGGTGCTTCCCACGGAATAAACCTGAGACTCGGTGTCTATATTTACAATACACCTATATTTCAATAAGCCCAAATTTGAACCTTTGCACAATGGTTCATATTATGATATCTAGTAATATTTGTGAACACTAAATACACAGTAAGCAGTAACATTCAAGATACTTTTAAAGAATTGCAGTCATATCTTTGAAAGACTCGTCACTTACTTTCTTTTTTCAGTGAGCATTACAGGAGTAAGTCCACAGACAGCTACACCCATAATGGCAAGTTAAGCGCTTCATCTTCTACAATATATTATTTGAAGCACTACATTTTTCAATTTCTTTCAGGATAAACTGATAAAATTTCTATATTGGCATTAAATTCAGCAATTCCATTAAGTTGAATAATTTTATCTTCACTCTGCAGTTGCTTTGATACCTCTGGGTATTTTCTGGTTTTATCTTTGTTGTCAGAAGTATTTCTGCATTAAACTAGGACCAGAGATACTTTAAACAACTTGATCTTTATTCTACCCGTGCACAGGTTACTGCTTAGACAGAGATTAACAAGCCAGTGAAAGTGCTCTCTGGGGATAGTGAGTCTTCTGTGTGGAGAGGGTCAAATGCATTATCTATTTCAAATTCTAGAGGCTAGAAAACAACTTCCACATGTTCCACAGCCCTCCACAGCTGCTCTTATAATGTACACCACGGGGTTGCTGTGTGTTCTTATCACTATTGAACTTCATGCAATAATAAAATTATAAAGTTTAGCCTCAAGCAGAATTAAATACTTTTTAAATGTCTATTGTCTGGATTTTTTAAAAGTCTTTGGAATATATATATACATACATACATATATATAGCTCGGTGCACGAAATTCGTGCACTGGGGAGGGGGGGTCCCTCAGCCCAGTCTGCCCCCTCTCACATACAGGGGGCCCTCAGGGGATGTCTTACTGATGGCTTAGGCCTGCTCCCTGCTCCCCTTGGAGAGCGGGCCTAAGCCGCAGTCTGGCCTTCCTTTGTGGGAGGCGACCAGACTGATCAGGGGAAGGCACCAGCCACATCACCCTGCTGTTGCAGCCATTGCCAGTCACTGCAGCCAGCAAGGTTTTTTCATCAACACGGACTCCAGTCCCTTCACCATGAAAAATGACAACTTTCTTTAGCCATTTTCAAGATGTGTCTTTCATATAATAATAATTTCTTTATTTTTTTATCCTCACCTGAGTATGTTTCCATTGATTTTTAGAGAATGTGGGTGAGAAAGGGAAAGACAGAGAAAAACATCAAAGTGAGAGGGACACTTTGATTATTTGCCTTCTCCATGAGCCCTGACCTGGGCCCCGGCCAAGGAGGAACCTGCAACATAGGTACATCCCCTTGGTCAGAATTGAATCCAGACCGTGCCATCGGCAGGCCAAGGCATTATCCACTGAGTCAAGCTGGCTAGGGCAGGATATGACATTTCTTAGCCCTCCAGCAGTGGACCTTCACTTTTTTTTGCCAGGAGTGTGGTAAAAAAACCCTAGATCACCTTTTTGGATTCTTATTACCCAAGTTACTAAGAATATTACCAGTGGCATACAGGGAGCTTAGCCAATTAGCAGTCAGAAAAGGTGTTTCCTCTGTAATTCATACCAATCATTGGCTTGCCCGCCCCCCCAAGGCCTGACGCCTCTGGGCCAAGCTTCAGGCTTGGGCAGGGGACCCTCATCTCCCTCTAATTGCCGGCTCGGCCTCCTCGCCCAAACCTGATGCCTCTCCCTGAAGCGTCAGGTCTGGGCAGGGGATGCCCCCATACCCCTCTGATTGCCAACTCCACCCCCTACCCAGGCCTGATGCCTCTGGCCCAGGCATCAGGCCTGAGGAGGGGACCGCCATTTTCCCCCAATCACCGGCTTCTGGGGCAGGCTTGTGGCCTGGGATGGATCCCATCACAGGCGGCAGGCAGGCGTCTTCTGGGGTCGCACATGGGGGTCTGGATGGTGGCTTGTGCTGGTGGCTGCGCTGTCCCGCCCTGCCTGCAGTATGCAAATTAGCCACCTTCTTTGTTGGCAGTTAATTTGTATATCACACTGATTAGCCAATGGGAGGCATAACAAAGGTACGGTCAATTACCATGTTTGTCTATTATTAAATAGGATATATTTCTTTTTTGGTGAAGAACATAATTTATTTCAATGTGCTGAATGAAAAATTCTTTGCAGAAAAAAAAAGGATCAAGGTGCTTAAGTTATTAGAAGAGAGTAACTAAACAAGAACTGCTTTATAAGATAAATTAGTAATAAAATTTTATCAGAAGTGCCATTTTATTTGTCCAAATGACGATATGTGCAACTAAAAAATAAAGTAGTTTGCCCAACCAGTGTGGCTCAGTAGTTGAGCATTGACTTATGTACCAGGAGGTCACGTTCAATTCCCAGTCAGGGCACGTGACTGACTCAGTCCCCAGTATGGGGTGTGCAGGAGGCTGCCAATCAATGATTCTCTCTCATCATTGATGTTTCTATCTCTCTCTCCTGTCCTCTCTGAAATCAATAAAAATATACTAATAAATAAATAAATAAATTAGATTGTCTATTAATAATAAATATAACAAATAATGAAAAAAATTACCATTAAGATTTGGCATGACATTGCTTACTGAATAATAATAGATATAATATTTTTCTATTGTATATTCTAGTGGAATTGTAAGTATAATCTTCTTGGTCCAGGTGTATACTATGATGACTATATTTAAAATTGGAAATATAGATTTAATAAATGATTTACATAATTTTAAAGTGGTGTTTTTAAGCAATATTAAAATATCAAACTATTTTCTAATTAAAGAACTTTCAAAGTAAACTCTTTGGTTTTATTGTAAAACTAATATAATTTATAAATGTTTTTGTTCTAAAAACTTGTTTTTCTTATTCAAAAGAAACAAAATTTATTACTGACAATGATTTTTTATCATATCTGATTTACCAAATGAAAAAATACAATAAAATTTACTTTTTTTCTGTCAAAACCATGAAATAGTCAAAATTTCAGCACATATTGTGACTTTTAATAATGTTTGATGCAGCTACCCCTTTTCTGGGTATCTACCCACAAAATTTGAAAAGTGTATTCACAAAGATATATGCACCCCTATGTTCATTGAAATATTATGCCATGGAAGCAACCGATAGATGATTGAATAAAGAAGATGTGGTACATACATACAATGGACTACTACTCAAAGAAAAGACAAAATGCTGCCATATACAGCAAACATGCATAGATCTTGAGAATATCATAGTAAGTGAAATGAGTCAGATGGAAAAAGTCAAGAACCACATGATTTCCACAAATGTGGTATATAAAATTAAACGCAACACATAAACAAAAAAGGCAAGAAACAAAAACTCATAGACACAGATAACATTGCAGTGATTTCCAGAGGAAAATTGAGGTGGGGTCACTGAAGGATAGAGGGGGTTAAGTATATGATGACAGAAGGAGATTTGACTTTCGGTGGTGGTCACACAATGCCATAGTATTGTCATGTATCATAGAAATGTACACTTGGAACCTACATAATTGTATTAACCAATGTCACCTCAATACATTCAATAAAAAATATCCTAAAAGGATTTAAAATACATTGCATTAAAGATGTTAACCATTTCTCATGAATTGCAAATGAAATACCATGATTTTGTTACTATTTCATTCTGGTGTTTTACTTTTTGGTTGTATCCAACTTGTGTATTAAATATAAACATGTTCTGTTTTAAGAAAAAATAAAATACATTTTATTAGACTTGTTCATATCCAACTTTTATGTTTCTATAATTTTCAGAATTAGTTCTAATTCTGAATTTTCTTACTGATAAAAGTAAACTCAGTATTACAGATATATTTATCCTTCCTAATAAATCATGAAATATATTAAAACTTATTCAGTTAACTCTGTGGTAATTAACAGTTGATGAAAAGATGCAAAAATTTGATATTCTATTTTTACAGATGGGAAATTTCAGTTAACTCATTTTGTTTCCTACATAAATGGAAAATAGGAGTGGAATTAGTATTTTAAAAATGATTTTCCACATATGTAATTTATTTTTGTATCATTAATTTTTTGTGTTATCTAAGCAAAAAATAAAAATAAAAAGGAAATGTACAGTGGCTTTGTAGCATAACTTGATATCTGGTATTGTTATTCCTCCATCTTTGTTCTTCTTTCTTAAGATTGTGCAGCAATATGGCATCTTTTTTATTCCATATAAATTTTTGGAGTGTTTGTTCTAGATATGTGAAATATACCATTGGTATTTAAATAGGGATTAAATTTAATCTCCAGATTGCTTTGAGTAGTATGAACATTTTAATGATTTTGATTTCACCAATCCATGAACATGGTATTTTCTTCCACTAATTTATGTCTTTCTCTATCTCTTTTTTTAACATACTGTAGTTTTCCAAGTATAAGCCTTTTACATCCTTGGTTAAGTTTATTCCTAGGTATTGTAATTTTTTTGTAGCAATGATAAATGGGTTTGTTTGTTTAGTTTCTCGTTCTGAGAAGTCATTATTGGTGTATTAAAATGCCATAAATTTATGGGTGTTAATTTTGTATCCTGTTACATTACTGAAATCATTTATTAAATACTAGAGGCCTGGTACATGAAATTCATGCATGGACGGGGGTTCCCTCAGCCCAGCTTGCACCCTCTCCAATCTGGGACTGCTGGCTTCTAACTGCTCACCTGCCTGCCTGATCCCTGCCTAACTGCCTCTGCCTGCCAGTTGATCACCCCTAACTGCCCTCCCCTGCTGGCCTGGTTGCCCCTAATTATCTCTGCCTGCCTGCCTGATCGCCTGTCCTCCCCTGCAGGCCTGATCTCGCCCCCAACTGCCGTCTTCTGCTGGCCAATTTGGTTCTGATTGGTCAATGTCCATGCCAGTCAGCATCAGAAGCTCCACCTCCAAGGGAGCCATTGGTTCTTCACAGCACCCACATTTGGTTCTGATTGGTCAGTTCCTATGCCAGTCAGCATCTCCAGGCCTATCTCTGGGCCTGATCAGAGAGGTGGGGCTGAACAGCAGCCCAGTGGAGGCCATAAAAGAAAGAAAGGCCCAGCTTCTGGCAAAGCCCGGAGAGAAAGAGGGAGAGAAAGAGAGAGGCAAGTACTGGCCCACAGCTGCCACTGAGGCTCCGGATCAGACCCTGCCTCTCTCTCTGGGTCTCAGCCCCCTGGGCAGTCAGTGCTGGGTCACCAGGCTACAGCAGGGCAGTCAGTACTGGGTCGCCATGGCAACCCAGCGCTGATTGAAGGACTTCTGGGTTGGTCAGCCTTCAGTCCTGATCAGTCATTACTACCCTGGGCTTTTTTATATTAGGATAGTAGTTTTTTGGTGGTGTCTTTAGGGTTTTCTATGTACAAAATCATGTCATCTGCAAATAACAATAGTTTTATTTCCTCCTTTCCAATTTGCTAAGTGAAATAAACAAGTTAGAAAAAGATATATATCACATGATCTCATATGTGGAATATAATGAACAAAATAAGCTGATGAACAAAATAGATACAGAGACATAGAATCATGGACAGACTGATGAATTTTAGAATGAAGGTGGGAGTGAGGTGAAGAGATTAACCAGGGAACTCACATGCATATATACATAGCACATGGACAAATAAAACAGTGTGGCAAAGGTTTTGGAGGGGCAGATGCAGGAAGGAGGAGGTCAATGGGGAAAAAACAAAACAAAGTGGACATCTGTAATACTTTCAACAATAAAGATAAATTTAAAAGAAAGTAAATGTGAAAGGTAAAATTATTCAAATCTAATTTCCTAATAGTAGGGCAGGTTCTAGCATTCATTTATAAATTGTTGACATTGTTCATCTGTTTCTTACCTCAGCCAAGTCTTCTTAATTCCTACCTTCTCACAGGTGGATCACTCTGGAATTTTTCTTGCCTCCACTGATATTATATACAAGTCTTGAATCTTCTAATTTTATACTATCACTTCGAATGAACTTGTCTAGTTATTTTACCTAATCCTTGACTTTGCATTATTTATCTTGTCTTTTTTTTCAAATGCTATCTTGGTACACTGACATGATGATTAAATTTACTTGCAGTCTCAGGTTTATGTAAACTTTCTCATTTCCAGTTCTTCATTTTATGCCTGGAATATGAAATGATTCAAATTTTAGTGATTGTTAATAATCTATTCAGTACGTCTAACTATGATGAGCTACTGAATATATTATTCCTATTTAAACAAATAAACACAAAGTGACAACAAAAATTTTTTGAAAATATGTACCCCCCAAACAAAATATAATAATGGCACCTATGTGAAACTGTTTCTGAATGTCTTTTTTAAAAATATTTTTTATTGATTTTTTAGAGGAGAGAGAGAAAGAGAGAGAGGAAGGAGGAGGTATAGAGCAATAGAAATGTTAATGGGAGAGAAGCATCATCAGCTGCCTTCTGCATGCCCCCTACTGGAGATCAAGCCCGCAACCTGCACATGTGCCCTGACTCGGAACCTAACAGCTGACCTCTTGGTTCATGGCTCAGTGCCCAACCACTGAGCAACACTAGCTGGGTTGTTTCTGAATATCTTGTTCATGCTTTTCAACATTGAATGTTCACATCACCCCATGATAACCACTAACAATGCCCAATATCTCCACCTCTATTCCCATATCCTACCTTGTAGAGAATTGATTCATGTTCTGAAAACAACTCTTCATAAGAAATTTCCCTCCTAATAGAAATTCTCCTTGCACTCTGTGGCAACAGGAAAGAGGACCCCAGTCTCCCAAGATGGGAATGGGAATGCATTTTCCCCTGGATACCCACAGGGAACTGTGCAATCAGTCATAGCCATTGGATGCACTATCCCTGAAATAGGAATTGCTTTTGGCATGATGACCTGTCACTTTTTATATGTTTATGGTAAAATATGTTTCAGATTTTAAATAATACCCTCAAATATTTTAAAATACCACAGCCTTTTTTCCCCCCTTTGGAGACTGCCTATACTTTATTCTCAAATAGGGACTTCAAATAATCATTTTAAAAGGTTATTTTACCTTTTTCCATACTTCTATTTTTCATTGCTAAAGTTATCCTATATAATAAAAGCCTAATATGCTAAGTGTCTGGTTGGCCATTCAACCAATCAAAGCAGAATTTGCTAATGATATGCTAAGGCCACTCAACTGCTTGCTATGATGTGCACTGACCACCAGGGGGCAGACACTCCAACAGGTAAGTTAGCTTGCTACTGGGGTCCGGCCAATTGGGACTGAACAAGACGGGCCTCTAGTGTTGCTATAATTTGTTTCTCTGCTTTGCCTTCATCATGGCTGGCAGCTGCCCAAAGGTTTCCAGTAAATTTGTTTTAGTGAATTACTTTTTCTCCCCTTGCACTTCTCTTTGCTCCCTCTCTGCTGCTGGCTAGATGCCCACAATACCTTGGTAGACTGTACTTTAAGAACAGGTGAAAAAAATCTGTTCATGGTGTTTCAGACCAGGTTTTTATTTGGTTTACACACCTGACTGGTTCTTGCAGCTACTCTCCATGGCTAGACTGAATGCATCTTCTTTTAAAACGCTGAGTTTAGCAATTTTAGAAATTTAGATTATTTTTATAGGACACTATGAAATAGACAGCCTTTTGTATTTTCTTTAGATAATCTCTATTGCCCTAACCATCTTTACTTAATCTTCTGAATACTGAAGACAAAATAGCTTTCCACTGTTAAGTATTTATCTGTGAATTACGCAAAATGGAAACACCTAACTTAATGAAATTACTGAAGCAGACAGCTTAAGGCAGAAACTTATTCAAACATTGAAATGTTTAGGTCTTCAGAGACAGTTAAATCATATGGGTGAATAGACAACCTTAAATTAAGAATAATGATAAGTGATTTGCTATTTATGTTGTATATATGAAGCATGCATGCATTAACATATCCTCATCCTTTACAGTACAGGGAGGGGGGTACACTTTTGCTGTGTCTTACACAGTAGCTTTGCTTCTCATTGACAAAATAGTTCAACTCATTTACGTCATGTAATGTTCCAAGAGCTTGATTTGAAGAGATACAAAAATAATACAACTCTATTGTGGTTCCTTTTATTAAATGAAGATGAATCCAATGAAAATACCTTCATCTAGGTTGATTATTGAGGTTAACTTAACCAGTCCGAACTTTATGTAAATTCTGTAGGAAATAGAGACAGCCAGGATTAAGCTAACTTATATAAAAGTATATATGGTCACATTTTACTAGAGGCAAAGTATTGTCAAAGAAATGGGAAATATTTTTGGCATCCTCTGCAGGTTAATGACTAATAAGTGTTGAAATTAAAGCATAAATTATGTGCACTACCTACAACTACAAAGTAGAACAAGGAGTTGATAACCTTGAAATAAGACTGAAAAAAATGGAATTTCTTCCAGCTTTAGCCTATGTATTAGAACTATATTTTCATTTCAGAGTGGTTACTCTAATAAGGGTAAAAATTTAGGTCCTAGGACAAAGTACCAGATATACTCAATATTAAACCTAAAACTTTCAATGGTCAACCCTGTGACCTTGAGCAACTCATTAAGTCCATACTCTAATATATACCCAAAATTGCTTTACTGGTATTTTGCAATCTTTGTTCAAATAGTCTTAAAATATATAATCTATATCTGTTTCCATACTACTTATTTTTTACAACTAACTGGTTATTTTAAATTTTCAATGTGACACATTGCAGAAAAATGACTAGGTAGTTTGAGGAAGAAGAGGCATTAGACACTCTGCTATTTGAAACTTCAGTCATGTTTTATATATAGCAAATCTTTAACAAATGTCAGAAGCTATGAACTGTCAAACTGCAGTGGTTCTCATTCTTCTGGCCCTTTAAATACAGTTCCTCATGTTGTGACCCAACCATAAAATTATTTTTGTTGCTACTTCATAACTGTAATGCTGCTACTGTTACGAATCGTAATGTAAATATCTGATATGCAGGATGGTCTTAGGCGACCCCTGGAAAAGGGTCATTCGACCGCCAAAGGGGTCGCGACCTACAGGTTGAGAACCGCTGGATGGAATACTGTCTGAATATGAGACTAGGAAAAGCAGTTTTATCCTAGAATAAGGAGAATAACAGCTGACATATTTCACCCCCCCGCTAATAATTTCATTATTAGAATCTAGATAATCTTTCAATAAATAACAAAGATAATCAATATTACTTATATAAAAATGTTTAATATGATATATGTAATTATCATTAAAAATTTTCTTAATCTGGTAGAAAATGTAAAAGAACAGTGCTTTAAATTAGGGTCATGTTAGTCTTATTCAGTTTGTTTAAGTACTTTTACAAATAATTGGTACTCAACAAGCACCGCCCAATGTTATTGTTCTTTTATAAATTTTATTAAATGGAAAGTACTACAGCTTTTACTTTAAAGGTAATAAAGTTGATAGACACTGTGGCAAACAATATAACATCTAACACATTTGAGAATAGTACAGCAGTAACAGGGATTTCTTAGTACTAGTAAAACCCAATGTAGTAATTTCTTATTTAAATGGTTTTACAACACATTTTCTTTAGAAGCATTAGATTTTTAAATTTCCAGCAAGACATTATTGAAAGTATGTCTTAAGAGGAAATATAATAGATTAATAATTTTGATAGTGCATTTTAAGAGAACATGTTTTGTTTACACAATTATATGTTGGGGCACATTGTTGTGCTGTATGTCAAAGTGAACATTTTTCTGAGGATCTTGGTTAAAAACTTTGAAAACCACTATTTCTAGAAACATTGCCTGTGAGAGGAGTGGCGGAGAAAAATGGTCGGTATCACCTCCAGAGAAACACCAAGGGTGCTATTTTAGTTTTTACTGTGCATTGTAATGTCTTTCTCATCCCAGAGAAAAATTTGAACAGAAGCAACTAATGATCTGAAATATTAATGAAATTATGAGAGCTATCCAACCTAATAACTACCCAAATTTGGCATATTATAATAATGGTTGTAATTACTAATTATGGATAAAATTAATACATAATAAATATCGTTCATGAACAGCTGGTGATGTTCTGAGACCTGTGAAATTATTGACATTTATATTTACTTCTCACAAAGATCCTGTGCTAGAATTACAGATTTATTCAATATACAGAAAGGAAATTGTGGGGATTACTGTTCTCGTTAGACTGGCTGAGGAAGCTGAGTTCAGACACATTACATAAATCAATCAAATATCACACAACTAGAAAGTGGAGAAACGCTGATTAAAACTTATAATTGTCTCACTCATCTATATTGATTTCAGAGAACCCCACTGGTTTTCTTCTGGAACATCTTTTAAATTGGAAAGGGCTTCCTGATGATGTCATAGGCGATCAGACAACTTAACTTCCTTCCCCGAATATTTTATGATTTTTCTCTGAAATCCCTGCTAATAGGATGAAACAGGGGATCTTTTTCACACAACTGCTGCTGTTAATTTTATTTTTCTCTGACTCTGCGGTGCCAATGCAATCTCCCAAGTCTGCAGTGAAGAGGTGACAATCTCATCTCTGTGGCAGGTGTTAACCATTCTTACAAATATGACTTGCTAAAGGTGACACATGGCTCAAATATAAACCCTTCTTTTTTAAAGTATAAATTGGGATTTCTGCATATCAAAACTTTTGACTACTGTAAAGAGTTGATGCTTCTGTGCATTTCATAGATAGTTTTTGGTTTGAGAAGGGTTTGGATTTTAGATGATAAAGTTAAAGAAGAGTTTCTTTATTTTATTAAAATCAATCATATATTGATTCAAACTAATGACTGTTTTTAACCTTACCCAGAAACTAAATTTGGATAACCTTTTCTTACGCTGGTGAGTTTGTTAATCAGCCAGTTAGTTACATTTTGATGTTTTTAGACCATAAGTTCCTAGTCAAGACTCCTGTTTCTTCAGCCCCAGAGTGAGTACAGGTTTCTAAAAGTTATAACTAAAGTAGTAGATACACACACACACATACACACACACACACACTTTTGTTGTTGTTGTTGTTTATATAAATTAAAGATGTGTTTAAGCAAACCTTGTTATGAAGTAGTTGAATTTTTAGTCCATTGTTATTTTTTGGCTCAAATACATACGTTTCTTTAAGTCCAAGTATAAATGAGACCTATGCACCAATAACGTGATGGCCTCCTACAAAAGAGAAAACTGACATATAAAATACCCAGTCATTCTCACTGTGTTCATGGAAACATGGGCTTTCGTTGTATATCTTTGACACTAACTTAAAATCCACTCACTTTAAAACTTCAAGCATTTACAGATTCCCAATACCTTATATTCAATTTCAAAGCCTGAAAAATCTGTGAAATCGTTGTTTCCTTAAATTTATGGTATAGACAGTGGTAGCAAAACATACACTGAACTTTATCTTTATATGTCTACTAGAGGCCCAGCGTGCAAAATTGTGCAAGACCCAGACCAGCCACTCCGGCAGGACCCCAGACCCACCCTGCACAAGCTGCAGTCCCCGCCTCCACCACGCCAGCCCCACCAGCTGTGTGTGAGCCCCACCTTGAGAGCTGTGAGTCCCAGTCCAAGAGAAGTGCTCCATGCACCTCCTGGTGACTGGTTGTTTGGTTGTCCTACCGTTAGAGCGTCACAACCACAGGCCTTTTATGATATAGATCTTTATCTTTATATACCTATTCATTGTGAATGTCCATAGCACAGAAAAATCAGTATGTTTGAGTATAGGGTGTAGTCCCAGTTCTCACACACCAGGTAGTGCACTAATGGTGCACATGCAGTAAATTACTCTATATTCGTATTAGCTTTCTAAGATTTGAAAACTTGGAATTCCAAATGACATATGGGCCAGAGGGTATAAGAAATTGGAGGCCAGTATTTATTTCTAAATATATTTTACATGAGATATAAAACTTGTTTGGTATTTCCATGCTAATTAAAATAATTTTGAAAGAATTTCCTAGAGCAGCAAACAGGATTGTTTCTTTATGAAAGATACCCCTTGCTTTCTGAATATCTGTAGGAATGTAAGATTAATGACATCAGTCCAATAATTTCATTTTAATCATAGCCTAAACAATATCATGTATAGCATATTAGTTCAAATGTCACTTTTTAGGGAGGACTTTTCTAGCTGTTTGCTCTGCTCAAGGCAGAATTCACGCTGTCTTATCTGGGCTCTTTCGGTGCATGCATCTCTCTCATGGTATGCATCGGTTGCCTGAGAATTATGTGCTTTTGGAACGGTGTTCTTCCTCTCTAGTCAGTGAATATCTGAGTCCCAAATACAGCTCCTTCCACAATTGAATCCTGGGCACCAAGACCTTGTAATTCTTAATAAAGTCTCAGTGATTTGTGCTAGCTGGTTTGGCTCAAGGGATAGAGTGTCGGCCTGCAGATTGAAGCCTCCCGGATTCCAATCAAGGGCACTCACCCAGGTTGTGGGCTCAATCCTCAGTAGGGGGCCTGCAGGAGGCAGCCAATCAATTATTCCCTCTCATCATTGATGTTTCTATCTCTCCCTCTCCCTTCCTTTCTGAAATAAATAAAAATAGATTTTTTAAAAAAGACTTTATGATTTAATTACTAAAATAATAAGGTTATTTTTTTCAAAACAAGATATTTCAAAATGTAACTTAATAATTAATATCTTCAATGTAATTCTGAAATTTTTGCCCAGTTTTGTTGAGATATTATTGACATATCTCTCATATAAATTTAAAGTATACATCATATTGGTTTGACTTACATATATTATGAAATGATTACTGTAATAAGTTTAGTTAGTAGACATTATCTCACATAGATACAATAAAAAGAGCAAGCAAAAATAGAAAAATAATTAACTATAGTCATCATGTTGCACATTATACCCCTAGGACTTACTAGTATTTATCTTGTAACTGGAAGTTTGTGTGTTTTGACAACCTTTCTTAGAGATTCTTGTACATATATATGCTGAAGTTTCCTTGGCATATAGTTTGCCAAACTAAATTTACTAATATTTCTACATATTTTCTATAAATTGTATATTATTTCTATAGAATGTCATCAATGCATAACATACTAACTATATAAGTATAACGGTAATGGCTTGATAATTTGAATATTAAGTTATCATAATGCTTATTGTTCTAGTTCAAACTTTAATTTCTTCATTGTATAAATTGTTGTTTAATTTCTCCAGGTTGAATCAGTTCTTTTATCTCCAAGTAATATGTGCACTAACCTGGAAAATGTTTCTTTTACATTTGAGAAAAAAATGTATATATAT
>NW_006289214.1:2809643-2814521 GCF_000327345.1 Myotis davidii
ATATTCTATTAGTCTACTCTATTTGTAGTGTTATTCAAGCCCTTTGTTTATATATTGACATTCTGTCTGGGTGCTCTATCCATTATTGAAATCTCCTGTATTGCTATTAAGTTCTGTCAATGTTTGCTTTATATATATTTAGGTGTCCTGATATTGAATGCATACATATTTGTAATTGTTATAGTTTCCTGAGAGATTGCCCCTTTAATATTGTATAAGGTCCTTCTTTGTCTCCTGTGACAGCATTTGGCTTAAAATCTATTTTGTCTGATATAAGTATAGAAACCCCTGCTGTTTTTTGGTTAACATTTTTTATGCCACATATTTTTCCTTTTCCTCACTTTCAGCCTATGTCTGTCCTTAAATCTAAAGTGAGTTTGTGAACAACATAACTGATTAACAAAAATAGATCCAGAGACATTGAACAGACGAGGGAAGGCAAGGAGGCGTGTGTGTGGGAGGGAGCGAGGAGGGTAAGTAATCAGCCAAAAGACTTGTATGCATGCATATAAGCATAACCAATGGACACAGACAATAGAGGGGGGAGGGCCTGTGCTGGGAGGTGGGAGCAAGCTGGGAGAGGTCAATGGCAGGAAAAGGAGACATTTGTAATGCTTGCATCAACAAAGAATTAAAAATAAATAAAATGAGTTTGTTAAAGAGACCCTATAATTAGACATCTTCTTTATTTAATCCATTCTGTCAATGTGTCTTTGTACTGGGGAGTTAAATCCATTTACATTTAAAGCAATTATTGTTACGGAAAGATTTACTATTGTCATTTTAGTATTTGTTGCCTATCAGTCTTGTAGTTTTGTCTGGCTTTCTCTTGTTTACTTCCTTTTCTGTTAATTTTGTGTATTGGTATACTTCTATTTCTTTCTCTTTTCCTTCTGTGTAATTTCTACAGGTATTTTTTTGTATCCTTACCCAATGACTTTTTTAGTGATTTTAGAGAAAGAAGAAGGGATTGAGAAAGAGAGAAACATTGGTTGCCTCCCATTCATGCCCCAACTAGGGATTGAACCTGCAACCTAAGTGTGCGTCCTGACCTAAAATTGAACCCACCACCTTTTGGGGTATGAGATAATGTTCCAATGTACTGAGCCACCCGCCCAGGGCATATAGATATTTTTGTTTTGTGGTCATGGAACATTATCTCATACCCCAAAAGGTTGTGGGTTCAATTTTAGGTCAGGACACACACTTAGGTTGCAGGTTCAATCCCTAGTTGGGGCATGAATGGGAGGCAACCAATGTTTCTCTCTTTCTCAATCCCTTCTTCTTTCTCTAAAATCACTAAAAAAGTCATTGGGTAAGGATACAAAAAAATACCTGTAGAAATTACACAGAAGGAAAAGAGAAAGAAATAGAGGTATACCAGGGCATATAGATATTTTTGTTTTGTGGTCACCATGAGGTTTACATAAAATCTATTAATTTATAACAGTCTTTAAGTTAATAACAACATGAGTTTCATCATATACAAAGCTCTAATTTCTCTCTCCCCATGCACTTTATGTGATTGTTGTCATAATTTATATTTAATTATATTGTGTATTTTAACATACTTAGTAGGTTATTTTTAATATTTGTGCTTTTTAAATTTATAAAAGTGATTTATCCACTAAAAAATTCAGTATTCTATGTTTGTTTACTTATTTAATTTTACCAAACTTTAGGTAGGTCTCATGGTGACATACTCCCTCCGCTTTTGTTTGGTAAAATCTGTATCAACCTTCATTTTTAAAGGAGAGTTTTTGTGTTTTGTTTTGATATATTTTTATTGATTTCAGAGATGAAGGGAAAGGGAGAGAGATATAGAAATATCAACGATGAGAGTGAATCATTGATTGGCTGCCTCCTGCATGCCCCCTCCTGGGGATTGATTCCATACCCCAGGCATGTGCCCTGACCATGAATTGAACTGTGACCTCTTGGTTCATTGATTGAAGCTCAACCACTGAGCCACACTGGACAGGCTGCAATATTTTCAGTTGATTCTTCATGTGTTTTGATTCTGTGTTTGGATCTATGCGTGTGATAAAACAGCCCCTTTGCTCAGTCTTCATGGACTGACCTCATGTAGAAGAGGACCCCACCAGTGAGCTTGGTCTGAGATTCTGGAGGTCCTATCACCTCTTTTCCTCCCCAGGAAGAAGCAGGCTGCTATGGTTTTTCTCTTGATGGGTGCTGAGTGGGGGTGAAGAGGAATGCCTTTATGGCAAAAAAATATGGCAATTACCAACCCAAGCCACCACCTCAATTCTCTCCTGGACAACTAGACCATGGCTAACCCATGAGAGCTTTAGGAATGGCAATGCAGATGCTTGTTTTGGGGGAAGCCCTGGGAAAGTTGTGGCACTGGGTCAATGCTTTTTCTACTCAAAGGGAAGCTGACGGCTGGGATTTTTCATCAGCCTGCTCTATCCCGAGCAGAGAGCAGAATCAATTGTAATTACCAGCTAGAAATACTACAGATATTCTTCACTTGGTAGACAGACTTGGCTGGACTCTTTAGAGCTGAAAGTCTAGCAAAACAGAAGCTGGTCCTGTGTGGAACCCCACGAAAAAGCTGAGGATGTAAACTAAACTCTTCCTTCCTTGGGTGAAACTGGGACCTCTGGGTCTCTTCTTGACCAAAAGGCTCTGCACTTGGGACAGGGTAACTGGTGAGAGTGTGCCACATATCTCCCTATCAGCTTTGGTGAGTATGGTTTTGTATTATCTCAGAGTGCAGAAGCATTTCGATTAGTTTCTTATTTCTCATAAAGCAAATTTGTGAATTATTGGTATGTTGGTTGGGAGAAGGAAGGTCTGGGATTTCTTACTTCATCTTCTTGGTGACATCACTGCACTTTTCTTTTTACATATTAGGAATGTGAGGAAGACAATGACTAGAGAACTTACTACCATATGGTTGGATATTGGTATGGATGGTGCTAATGACCAACTGCTGATGACCAACTCGGTTTTCTCACAACAAAAATTACTAAACATCTATCAAAGCACCATAAATGAGAGACAAAAGGAGAAAAAAATAACAGTATAATAAGGTACATAAAGACTAGAAATATTTAAATTAACAAATAATAATAAATAATTTATGATACTTCCAATTTAAAAGATGAGCATTAATGAATGGGTAAAGTTATTATATTTTTAAAAGCACTATTAATAGAAACACACACATACACACAGCCTTAAAAAATAAAAGACTTATATAGAATCTAAAGTATCCTAAATAATAAACTGTCTATGATTCAATAAAAAATTGGCCATCATACCAAGAATCAGGAAAACAGAAACTTGAATGAGAAAAGACAATGAACTAACATCACTACCAAGATGAGTAAAAAATGAAGTTATATTAGTGATTTTCAAGTAATCATCATAAAAATGCTTCAACAAGAAATTATTAATACTTTTGAATTTTTTTAAAAAAATTACAACTAGAAAGAGAGGAAAGGAAGAGAGAGAGAGAGAGAGAGAGAGAGAGAGAGAGAGAGAGAGAGACATCAACCCTTTGCTTTACTTTATCCACACATTCATTGGTTGATTTCTGCATATGCTTCAACTGGGGACTGAATCCATACCCCCAGCATTCCATACGAGGTTAACACTCTAACCCACCCAGCTACCTGTCAAGGTTACAGATATTCTTGAAACAAATAAAAAATAAATACTTTTATCAAAGAAATACAAGTTAAGAAGAGCCTAATGAGATTATAGAAAGGCAAAATACAACTAAAAACCTTAAAAATATATTGCCAAATAGGTCTACTAGTGGAGTGAAGATGACAGACAATAGAAGTAGTGGATTTAAGGAAAGATCAGTAAAATTAATCCAATATGAAAACCAAAAAATATATAGTAAAACTGAAAAGGGACTCTAGGATATGTGTAATAATAGCAATATAACTGATATTTATATAATAAGAGTCTCAGAAAGAGAAGTGAAAGAAAGGGGAGACAAAAGAGTATTTGAAAAACTAATGGCTGAAATCCTTCTAAATTCAGCAAGATACATAAAACCTACAGATTAGAGAAAGGGCAGAATGACTTGAGCAGAAATTTTGTTAAAAGAGTTTATACATATGGCAACATAAATAGATGTTCAACGTCAGTAGGCAATAGGGAAATATAAATTAAAACCACAATGAAATATCATTACAAAATGATCAACTGGGTAAGATTAAAAAAAAAAAAGATAAAATTCAATGCTGCAGAGGCTGTGGAGAAACCAGATCACTCAAACATTGCTCATGGAAATGTAAAATGGCAAAGTCACTCTGAGTTTTATATAAAACTTAACAGGAAATTACTTTATGACTTAACAATTTTACTCTATGGCATTTATCCCAGAAATGAAAACTCATGTTCACACGTAAACCTTATAGCAGCTTTGTTCATACTATCCTCAATAGAGAGCAGAGATGACTTGTAATAGGTGAATGGCTGAACAAATTCTGGAACATCCACAGCAATGTAGAGGAACAGATGATTGATACATGAGTAATGTGGATGAAACTCCAGGGAATTATCCTGTATGAAAAGAAGTCAATCCAACCATGTAACATGCTATTTATATAACATACTCGAGGCCTGGTGCATGATTTTGTGCACACGTGGGAGGGAGGGTCCCTCAGCCCAGCCTGCACCCTCTCCAATCTGGGACACCTCAGGGGATGTCCGACTGTCCATTTAGGCCCGATCCTTCTCTCTCAATCTGGGACTGCTGGCTCCCAACCATTTGCCTGCGTGCCTGATTGTCCCTAACTGCTTCTGCCTGCCAGCTTGATCACCCTCTAACCACTCCCTGCCAGTCTGATCGATGCCTAACTGCTCCCCTGGCAGCCCGATTGCCCCCAACTACCT
>NW_006289214.1:2814675-2817804 GCF_000327345.1 Myotis davidii
CCGCCCCTACCACCAGCTTGGCCCCCAACTGCCCCCCCACGGGCCTGGTTGCCCCCAACTGCCCTGCCCTGCTGGCCCAGTCCCCCACAACTGCTCTTCCCTGCCAGCCTGGTCCCCCCAAACTGTCATCCTCTGCATGCTCGGTCACCCCCAACTGCCCTCCCCTGCTGGCCTGTTTGCCCCCAACTGCCCTCCCTTGCCAGCCATCTTGTGGACACCATCTTGTGATGACATGGGGGTGGCCATCTTGTGACCACATGGGGGGTGGCCATCTTTTGACCACATTGGGGCAGCCATCTTTTGTGAAGGTGTGATGGTCAATTTGCATATTACCAGCCCGATTGCCCCCAACTACCTTTGCCTACTGGCCTTGTCCCCCTCAACTGCCTTCCCCTGCTGGACCAATTGCCCCCAACTGCCTTCCCCTACTGGCCTGGTACCCCCCAACTGCTCTCCCTGTCCACCTAATCACCCCCAACTGCCCTCCCTTGCCAGGCCAAATGCCCCCAACTCCCCTCCCCTACCAGCCTGGTCCCCCCCAACTGCCCCCCCACGGGCCTGGTTGCCCCCAACTGCCCTGCCCTGCTGGCCCAGTCCCCCGCTTGCCTGCCTGCCTGCCTGTCTCATTGCCCCCTAACCACTCCCCTGTCAGCCCGATCAATGCCTAACTGCTCCCCTGCTGGCCTGTTTGCCCCCAACTGCCCTCCCTTGCCAGCCATCTTGTGGACACCATCTTGTGATGACATGGGGGTGGCCATCTTGTGACCACATGGGGGGTGGCCATCTTTTGACCACATTGGGGCAGCCATCTTTTGTGAAGGTGTGATGGTCAATTTGCATATTACCTCTTTATTATATAGGATTCAAATTATAGAACTGGCAAACAGATGAATAGTGTTTTTTAAGGGTAGGGTTGGGAGAGAAGTGAGCTGGTTATAATAGAGGAACAAGAGGCATTGTTTTGTGTCTTGATTGTTGGTAAATACATGAATTTCCACATATACGTGATAAAATTGCATAGAATTAAATAGATACAAATGCACACAAATGAGATCAAATAGAACTGGGGAAATTTGAAATAGTTCAGTGAATTTGAAAATCTCAAAATCCTTTTATTTTGCATATTTTAGCATATTCAAAATGTTTGCAAATCATTGCCTCTCTAAAAATCTATAATAATAAAAGCATAATATGCTAATTAGACCCGATAGCTGAACGACCTTCCAGACATCCTTCTGGATGTCCTTCCGGATGTAGCCGGTGCTGCAAGGGCTGAGGGCAGCCGCCAAGGCTGTGAGAGCCTTGCCCCTTGCACAAATTTCGTGCATCCAGGCCTCTAGTATTTTTATAATATCAAAAGAAGACCCCATTACTAATTAAGAAATCACTCACTATTCTTGGCCTTTTCCAGGCAATCATTAATCTGCATTTGGTCTCTCTCTTATGAATTTACCTATTCTATATATTTCATATGATTGGCCACATACAATATTTGACCTGTTGTGTCTGGCTTCTTAGCATGTAGTTTTTGAGATTTAACTGTGTTGTAGTATGTGACAGTACTTTATTCTTTTTATGGGTAAGTAATACAGTAGGTCCTTGAGTTATGTCGAAGATTTGTTCCTATGGCATGACGTAACGTGATTTTTGATGTAAGATAGAACCCACCTACATAAGCACCTACGTCACTCACGTGGAGCACATACACAGCAGTAATGAAGTGAAACAGTAAAAAAATAAATAAAAGAAAGATAACCATCCTGACCTTTACTTGTGGTAAGTAAATAATAAAAAACATAAAGCACACATATGTACATACGTCAAAATGACGGAACTCTTTTTTATATATAAATAAACTAGGGGCCCGGTGCACGAAGATTCAGGCACTGGGTGTGGGTCCCTCAGCCCGAACTGCACCCTCTCCAATCTGGGGGCCCTCAAGGGAGCCCTGTCCAATCCAGGAGTTTCTTTCTGTCTTTGCAATCATATGAGTCAATTGTCTGAGACCCCCAACCCAGTTTGGTTTGTTGCTAACAGAATAAGAGAGGCATTTTTTTTCTTTTGCTTCATTGGTGGAGATCTCCTGGAAGTTTTAGGATATCTTCCCTTTAATTTTTCCTAGACACTGATTTTACTTACGTCTCTCACCTTTGCTTTCCCTCCATCCCCCACCACAACAGTAACTTTCTCCAGGCTCACTTTGCTCTAGTGTCTAGGAGATCTGTCTGCCACCAGAACTATGATTCCCAGCATTCCTGGTGCTTCCTGTGCTCCGGGCTTCTGCTTCCGGTCCTGGGCTGCCACCAGAACTACTATTCCCTGAATTCCTGATGCTCCCCGTGCTCTAGGTTTTTCTTTCCTGCTCTGTCTCCATCCCATGGCCTCCCACTGTGCCACGTCCCCCCAAGCCTCTGGCTTTCCTGCTCTGCTCTCCGCCTGGAGGCTTGGGGAGCCACTGAGGGAGCCATGTCCCCCCAAGCTGCAGTGAGATGGTGGAGCAAGTGAGCAAGGGTGCCAGACCAAGGCAGGGCACCGGTCACTGTCATCAGGGTGAGTCTCTTGTGGTTACTGAAATTCTTTCCCCCGATGCACCACAGACCCACCAGGCACTTGCACCTGCTGCTGGTGCTGGTTTCACTCACACCTGCTGCTGGCGCTGGAGTCATTGCTTGCACCCACTGCCAGTGCACAGCACTGGCCCCAATCTCTCAGTGCTGTCAGTGGGTGAGAGCAGGGCCAGAGCCATCAACACATGGGAGCAATGGCAGGAGCAGGACTGTGGCAGACAGGAGGCTGGGGGCATAAAGGAAGGGGCCAATTCCAGGCATGGGGGATGGTCCAAGACCTGCCCCTGTGCCCATCACAACCTCGGGGCCCCCGGTTCCTTTCAAGGTGCATAAATTCATGCACTGGCCCCCTATTTTGTTTATAAGAGTACTTTACACTGACATCCCTAATATCCTACAAATTTAAAAGCACCTAAATACCCCAAAGTCATAGATTATTTTTTTAAATATATTTTATTGATATTTTACAGAGAGGAAGAGAGAGGGATAGAGAGAAACATCGATGAGAGAGAAACATTGATCAGTTGCTTCCTGCACACCTCCTACTAGAGATGTGCCCACC
>NW_006289214.1:2817939-2822633 GCF_000327345.1 Myotis davidii
AACAATGATTTTTAATCAGGATATACTAGTATATGAGAATCACCTGTTAAAATTTCTGTGATTAAGTGTTCTCAGAAGTCAATCTGGGGGCCTCTGATTTAGTAGTTGTTATATGGAGAACAAGACATAGTTGTGTTGTCCCAACTCCACAGAAGGTACTAATAACTATTCCTTTATAAGATTTGTTTTCTGAGATGAGGAATTGTTAGAATATATTACAAAGTAAATATAAGCAAATTATAACATTTCTCATCTAATTGCATTTTAATTTATTAAATTTCTTCTTGAACATTGAAAAATAAAAACTCAAGCCAATGACTGATAAGCAATTCATAACATAAATAGTTGTTATGTGGAGAACAAGGCATATTTGTGTTGTCCCAACTCGACAGAAGTTACTAATAACTATTCCTTTATAAGATTTGTTTTCTGAGATGAGGAAATTATTAGAATATATTACAAAGTAAATATAAGCAAATTATAACATTTATCATCTAATTGCATTTTAACGTATTAGATTTCTTATTGAACATTGAAGAATAAAAACTCAAGCCAATGACTGATAAGCAATTCATAACATAAACTCCCACAATCAGAAAAAATGATCACCTTGGGCTTTTGTAGATTTAGACAATATTATAAGAGAAATCCCAAACAGGTAGAAAAAGAATCTCTCAGTACTTTAAGCAAAACAAAATAAAACAACAACAACAAAAAAAAACAACAACTAGCAAATAGTAGTTGGAGATTATTATGTAATAACTGGAATAGATGCAAATAATTTCTAATAGTGAGTTACCAAAGGGAATTTGAAAGTTCATTATGACAGAAATTACTAGAGGTTTAAAAAAGAACAGACAATCTCGTTCTGCAATAATACCATGCTAATATAATACTGGTTCTGAAGTCCCTGCTGTTATTGAATTTAAATCTGGTTTGTTTTGAATACTTGCTTCAATTTAGCATGTTAGTGGCTATTTTCTAAAGAGAAAATAGACCCCTGTGTACACATTTACCAATTAGAAAAACTGAAACTTTGAAGCTATTCAATTTAATTCATCTGAAATAAAAACTCTTTGCCAGCCTTTGTGAAATTAGCAAAGTAGCAGCAGTATCAGAACAAGGGGAGAAAAGTGAAACTGTGCCAGCCAATATTGGCAGTCTCCCCTTTCTCGACAATTTTATGAACTAATTTTTCTCCTTAAGGTTTTAATTACTTCTTAGTTTTGCACTTATTCATTAACTTATTTACATAAGTAGCTTTTTACTGAAGTAATATGCACTTAGTGCCTAATATGGACAAAGAGTAAGTAGGATAAAAGGAAGAAATAGATATGCTCCTTTCTTCAAGTCAGTAACATTCTTCCAAGAGAAAACAAAATATGTGGAAAAATGTTTTTGAAAAAAATGTAAAAAGAATTTGTAGAATCTAGCCCCCATCCTGAATTATAGATCTTGTTAGAATGGGTTCTTTGTGTGCTGAGAGCCATGGTAGCTATAGAGAAAGAACAAAAGATATGGAGAGACACAAATGGGAGGGTTTATACCTAAAGACAGGGTCTGGAAAGATGTAGCTGACTATGAAGGTAATATCTTTTTTTTAAGCTTTTTAAAAAATGTTATTGATTTTTTACAGAGAGGAAGGGAGAGGGATAGAGAGTTAGAAACATCAATGAGAGAGAAACATTGACCAGCTGCCTCCTGCACACTCCCTACTGGGGATGCGCCTGCAACCAAGGTACATGCCCTTGACCGGACTCGAATCTGGGACCCTTGAGTCCACAGGCTGACACTCTATCCACTGAGCCAAACAAGCTAAAGCTGAAGGTAATATCTTATACAATAAAGGCAAATTGACCCTCATGCCCTCGTGTCATCACAAGATGGATTCCCCATGATGTCACAAGATGGCATGCAGGGGAGGGCAGCTGGGCGCAAGATCAGGCCGGCAGAGTAGAGCAGCTGGGGTGAGATCAGGTCGGCAGGGGGAGCAGTTGGGGTTGATGGGGCCATCAGCAGAGAACAGCTGGGGTGACATTGGGCCTGCAGGGGAGGGCAGTTGGGGGTGATTGGGCAAGTAGGGGAGCAGTTATCACAAGATGGACGCGTCATGATGTCACAAGATGGCCTGCAGGGGAGAGCAGCTGGGGTGAGATCAGGTTGGCAGGGGAGAGCAGTTGGGAGTGATCGGGCAAGCAGGGGAGCAGTTAGGCATCAATCAAGCCAGCAGGGGAGTTGTTAGGGGTGATCAGGCTGGAAGGCAGAAGCAGTTAGGGGCAATAAGGCAGGCAGGCAGGTGAGTGGTTAGGAGCCAGCAGTCCCAGGTTGTGAGAGTGATGTTGCAGATTGGAGAAGGTGCAGGCTGGGCTGAGGGACACCCCTCCAGTGCATGAATTTCATACACCAGGCCTCTAGTTCAATCCATAAAGGTGAACCCAAATTGCTGGTGCCTAAGGAAGATACTCCAAGAGGAGGTATCTATTGGGGATTTTGTGTGGTGCTTTTTTGTTTATTTTCATTGAGTTTAGTTTTCCATAAAAGTGAACCCAAATAGCTGGTGCCTAAGGAGGATACTTGAAGAGGAAGTATCTATTGGGGATTTTGTGTGCTGCTTTTTTGTTTATTTTCATTGAGTTTAGTTTTATTTCAATTTTTGATTTAAACTTTCTCAGTTATATTACAAAACTTTAGTAAAATTTATATAGCTCCTAAATTAGTTGTGAAGAATAATTAATTGTTTTGTGTTGGGTAGAACTTCCATTTATTAGAGATTCAAGGATATTGAATCTAAAGTTACCAGGCTACAGCCTTGCTTTATCCCCACTTTATCAGACATAGCAAAAGGTGATTCTCTCTCTCAAACAATATGTTGCTATCCCCCCTTACTACTCAGCGACCAGGGCAGTGACCTTTGTCCCAAAGAAAAGACTCTTTTTTTCCTTCTCTCTACTCCTAGCTATAATAAATACAGTGTTAATATTCAATTACATATTAAATTATTTTGAGGTTTATTTATAGAAATAAAAATCATTTAACCATATGAAATCTCTTCTTTACCCATAGGATTAGATATAGGCATAAAAATATTGCGAAGCAATTAAAAATGTATTAAACATTGTTCTGTTTTGAAAAATCTGTTTATTTAATATGATCTATGATCACTTTGTTTTATATAATCCTGAAAATTTTAATTGAATAAAGTGGAATTTTTCTAAATATTGTATCCATAAACCAATAAAGACAATAGACAGGCCCTCAAATCCATTGACATATTATTGGCTTATTTGTTGATATTATTTAATTTGGTTGGAGGAAAACTACGATGCATTTTATTAAATCTAAAATTTTAGGTAGGAATGAAAACACATAGGTGGACAGGTGTTTGTATTACTTCAAACTTATCTTCAGAATAAAATATATGACAGGGAAAATAGATAACTGCTTTTAAAAATAATTGTCATGAAGTTCTACTTAGTGTCTGAACAAGAGATCCTCCTCTCTCTAACCTCTCCTGCTTGCCTGTTCTCCTGGGATTTCTACAGAATAGATTGATGGACTGAATCCAGCTTGGTGCTACAGAGGACCCTCCTCCACCACGGAAAAGAAACTCAATGCTGGCCCTACTTTTGGCTCTGCCAGAGCTGCAGCTATATATTTTCCTGGATTGGTTTAAGGACAAGGGACTTTGCAACCTGAGGAATATAATTCCACACCAATAAAAATCATTCATTCTCCCATGTGAGTTTTAAAAAATTCATTTCCTGAAGATATGATAAGAATCCCAGTCCCACTGGTGTCTGGGAAATTGTACCCACTAATTTTTCTGGCAACAAAGGTAAGGTTTGGAATTTTGTTGTTGTCTTTAACTGTGTATATTTTTCTTTGTATGGGAATACTTGAATAGATTCATTGATCCAATAGGAAAAGTCCAATTATTAGGGTTCATGAAAAAGAAAGAGAGCCCTGGCCAGTATGGTTTAGCTGATTGGAGTGTCATGCCATACACCAAAGCTGGTTGGGCCACACACATCCTCTGGTTGAGGATTAATTCCACAGTCAGGGTGCATGGGGGAGGCAGCCAATTGCTGCTTTTCTCTCACATTGATATTTTTCTCTCTTCCTAAAATCAATTAAAAAAATAAAGAGAGAGTAGGGAACATTCTAGAGTTTGAGAATCTAAAGAAGATGGAGGTAATGAAATTCAAGTCATAGGCAGAGAGACTAGGTTTAAATTGGAAGAGGAGCACAGTTCCTATTCTGACAGAAAGGAAGGAATTTAGAATGGGTTTAGTGGTACCCTCCACCACATAGTCAGTCCCATCCTTTCTGATTCCTGGACCAATTATGAGTGAGGGAGAAAGGCTGTAAACAAACAAACAAACAAACAAAAAGAAAAGAAAAGAAAAGAAAGAAAAAAAGCTTTAACATCATTACTGTCAATGTAGGAGTCTTCAAGAATATTGTCTCTTCCTGCTTGTTTCCTTCCTGCCTGCCTACTACTGTTCTTCCTTCTCCTTCCATGTTAATTTCAAACATGGTGCACTAAATATGACTGATCTTTTGAAGACCTGCCTCATCTTGCTACCCGTACTTCCCATGCTAAACACTATACCATGGATTAGTGTGTTCAGTATCTTAAATCAGATTTTTACCTCCCTTTCCCACAATACCTGACCTACATTGATTTATAAAAT
>NW_006289214.1:2822898-2826077 GCF_000327345.1 Myotis davidii
ATGTGTTTTTTTTTCCTCAAAGACCTAGGAGCCAGCTCTTTAAAAAGTAAACATCAAGAAAAATACTGCCCCCAACACAATCCCGTGGACCCAAACATCAACAAATGTCAATTAGCAAACCCATATTGTAATTACACGACTTACCTAACTAAGACAGCCTTAACACTTTCCTCAGCTTGACCAAACTTTAGACAGGTTTCTCCCAGACTGCACACCCCTGATATCCCTTTCATTCCCTCATTTACTTTAGAAAACTTGCGATTGTAAATTATTTCTCTGTCCTTTTGAGATTGAGGTCTTCTCCCATCCTCTTGCCAGTTTTACAACCCAAAAATGTTTGTATGTGTTTTTTTTTCCTCAAAGACCTAGGAGCCAGCTCTTTAAAAAGTAAACATCAAGAAAAATACTGCCCCCAACACAATCCCGTGGACCCAAACATCAACAAATGTCAATTAGCAAACCCATATTGTAATTACACTGACCCAGCTCCTCACTAATGTCTTCCAGTCCTTTTCACTATCTCACCCCAGTGTGTACAAACTCTCCTGCCTTTTGTTTTAGCAGAGTTGAGTTCAATCTCTCTCCCCTACTGCAAGCGTCTTGAAAAAAAAGTATTCTTGTTTGAATTGCCCTGTGCAATTTTATTTGATATAGTTTAGGAGATCATTATGAAAATTAGGTGTATCGATATATGGAAAGTATTTAAATCAGTGCCTGACATGTGGTACTATGTAACATTTACCTATGTTTGTGATCATTAAAAATGAAATCCGAACTGTAATTATTAGCTAACATCCCCATCATTTTTTTCTAAACATATATGACTGTTAAACTAAATTTTTATTGTTTCCTAAATATGACTAATTTTCACCTTTTTGTTTTCACACATTTCTTTTGTTATTTAACAATTGCCCGGATTTTTTTTTATTATTATTATTCTTACTGCAAGACTCAAATCTGTCAGCACCAGTGATAGGAATCCTGACTTGTCTCTTAAAGGCAGAGTTAGTTGTATGCTACATTTTTGTTCAGCCAAGTTTCCCTCCCTTACTAGGCTGTAATTCCCTTGTAGGCAGGTAAATTCCCTTGTATTACCAGAGTGTTTGACACATGAAAGGATTTGTTGTATTAATGAGTGCCAATAACTTGCAAATTGCTACATTATTAAATATGAGTAGTGGTTTGTTTCAGTGAGCATTGATATGTGCAACCAGTGTGCAGTGTTTTCTTTATTGCTTTCAATCACATAAGCATCTATTTTTTTTTGTTACTTCATTCCTTAATTGAACTGCTCTTTCAATTGCAGTTTCCAATTTAAAATTCTAGAAATAACAGCTGTAGCAATATTACTGCATTAGGCTGTAAGACTTCTAATGTGTGTAGTCTTATGAAGAATACCACTTTTCTCTTGTGGCTAACATTTTTAAAATATTTAGCAAAACCAATTCGGAAAGTGCATTGCCATGGGCAATTGCTTTCAGTATAAATTCCTGTGGACACTGAATGGCAGTAGGTCAGCTCCTATCAGTTTTACGTTGAGATTTTTGGTGGAAAGAAAGGGGTGTGGATAAAGAGCAGAGTTCAGAAACCACTTTGTGAAGGCACCTGCTAATAAAGGTTTTCTCAAATCCTTTGACTACATTTACTTGTAAATTTGCTAGGATTTGCAAAATGACAGATTTGGGGTTATTCAAAGAGAAAACACAGCACCACATATTTGAAATAAGTGGCATTTTAATTGACATATACTCTCCAATATTTATAGGGCGGGGGGTTAACTCTGTACTTGCCTCTGTCTAATTCCTCATTTCCAATTCTCCTCTCAACTGCTGGGAATATGGTTCTTACTTTTAAATTACTTTTTAAAGGACACTAATAACCATGTAATTAGAAACACCAATGGCATTTCCTTGGTGTTCCATCTTATATTATTTTTTATTAGTAATGTCACCTTTGTCACATATGAAGTTTTCATATAAAGTTGACGTTCTGTATTCTGCTTAATAATCTGGTCTTATCTGGTCTTGTGCAAATAACAATTTGCTATATTTATTTTTTAAAATAAAATTTGATCTATAATGTGGCAGATCCTCTTAATATGCCTTTCTTTGTCAAAAATTATTATTTTTTTAAATATATTTTATTGAGTTTTTACAGAGAGGAAAGGAGAGAGATAGAGAGTTAGAAACATCGATGAGAGAGAAACATCGACCAGCTGCCTCCTGCACACTCCCCACTGGGGATGTGCCCGCAACCCAGGTACATGCCCTTGACCGGAATCGAACCTGGGACCTTTCAGTCCGCAGGCCGATGCTCTATCCACTGAGCCAAACCGGTTTCGGCCAAAAATTATTTTTGACACTTGACCATCTATATTTTTGAAGAAATTTTCATGTCAGGTTGATAAATGTTCACTGAAATAAAAAACACTGTTGGTATTTTGTATATTTGTATATTATATTAACATATATATAATTTATATAATTCCTATATTATATAATTTGAATGATTGGTATCCTTATACTATTAACTATTTTGGGTTAATCATATTTTTTTAAATATATTTTATTGATTTTTCACAAAGAGGAAGGGAGAGAGATAGAGAGTTAGAAACATCGATGAGAGAGAAACATCGATCAGCTGCCTCCTGCACATCTCCCACTGGGGATGTGCCCGCAACCCAGGTACATGCCCTTGACCGGAATCAAACCTGGGACCTTTCAGTCCGCAGGCCAACGCTCTATCCACTGAGCCAAACCGGTTTCGGTGGGTTAATCATATTTTATATATCATTTTATTTTATCAGATTTGTAAATGCTTTTCAATTAACCTTTACAAGTTAATTAACAAAAGTCTAAACAGCTGTCTTCTAATTATTCTTTAATAGTTTATATTTTGTTGTTTCTGTAAATGGTGTATTTCTTAAAATTATATTTGATGTTTCTTATATAGAAATGAACATGATTGTCATAGATTGATTTAATGATCCAGCAGCCCTCTCAAATTCTATTGTAAAACCTCATGATTGGTTTGTAAATTCTCATGAAGGTATACAATATTACATGAGGATGAGTTATTTGAATGGAACAATTTTTGTTTCTTTTTTGCAAACATTATATTTTTATTCTATTTATTTTATTCCTAATTTTAATGGACAATATATATATATATGTATATGT
>NW_006289214.1:2826087-2827618 GCF_000327345.1 Myotis davidii
TTTATTTGTTGTCTCTAACTCTTTTTGTATATAGTATGTTTATGTCATTTTTTGTATAGACTAAGCAATTTGGATAATTTGTCAGTAATAATACCATATGTATATATATGTATATATGTATATATGTGTGTGTGTGTGTGTGTGTGTATCTGTAAATGTATAAAACACTATATAACACATTGATTTGTTTGAAATGATAACACTCTCTAAAACAAAAATATATATATAGCCTTGTCTTGCAGGCTTATTTTGTACATTGTTGCCAAACAAATAAAGCAAAATCAATAAGGGTCAGTGGGGGTATACATGGACCTAAATGATTGCACAGCGTCTAAAGTTTGTGTGAAAATACATGAAATTAAACCAGATTAATTTTGAAAATATCATACTTTATATATTGTAATTGCTAGAGAAACCATGAAAATAATGCAAAGGAGAATATCTAAAAAAACAAATAGATAAAATAGAACTCTAAACAAAATAAGCAATACAAAAGAAAGTAGTAAAGGGAAAACAAAGGATCAAAATAAAATAGAGGAATAGAAAATAAGAAAATGGTAGACAAACTTAAGTCACTAAATTATTAAGTGAAAATGAATTTATTTTCCTTAATAGGTAGAATTGTTATTAAATAAGACTGAATATATGACATATACCAGACACAAATCTTTAAAACTGAACAGAGAGACGTAAAGTAACTGAATGAAAAAAGATAATGCTCTGCAAATAGTAATTCAGAAGACTAAATCCATTAAATGCAGGCTACATTTTTGTCCAATACACATGGTATGGTCAACAATATCAAACATATGCTGCATCAAAAACTAATCTCAGTAAATTTAAAAGCCCGTAATTGACATACATACCTAAAGGATCCATGAGTCAGAGAAGAAATCCAAATAAAAACTTATGATTGTTAACGTGATTTGGCAAATTGACTGGGTCAAGGAATGTTCAGACATTTTTTCTTAGTAGTTATGTGAGTGTGTTTTGTATGATTGTGACATTTAAATTAGTGGACCGAGTAAAGCAGATTGTCCTCTCTATGGCGAGTAGGTCTCATCCAATTCTTTACAGGCCTGAGTAAAATTAAATTCTGACCATTCTCCAAGTAAGAGATTCTTCCTGTCTGACAGTCATTGAACTGGGACTGGCTTTTCTGTGCTTTCAAACTCAAACTAAAACATTGGCTCTTCCTAGGAGGGCAGCCTGCCGCCTTCAGACTGAAACTGCAGCATGAGCTTTCCTGGTTCTCAAAGCTTTGGGATTAGACTGGACCTACACGATCAGCTCTCTTGAAGCTTCAGTTTGGCAACTCCCCTTGTAGATTTGGGAATTTTCAGACTGCATAATCATATAAGCCAATTCTTTATAATAATTATATATTGCTATATATCATATACATAGTAAAGTATAATTATATCTATATCTATATCTATATCTATATCTATATGTATATGTATATCTATATCTATATCTATATCTATATCTATATCTATATCTATATCTATATCTATATCTATATCTATAT
>NW_006289214.1:2827651-2855507 GCF_000327345.1 Myotis davidii
TTATATAGATATCAGAGGCCCGGTGCACGAAATTTATGTACTGGGGGGGGGCATGTCCCTCAGCACAGCCTGTACCTTCTCCAATCTGGGGCCCCTTGGGGGATGTCCGACTGCTAGTTTAGACCCCATCTCACAGGGATCAGGCCTAAACTGGCAGTCAGACATCCCTCTAACAATCTGGGACTGCTGGCTCCCAACCGCATGCCTGCCTGCCTGCCAGCCTGATCATCCCCTAACCACTCCCCTGCCAGCCTGATCAATGCCTAACTGCTCCCTGTCAGCCCGATTGCCCCCAACTGCCTTCCCACTGAAGGCCTGCCACCCCCTCAACTGCCCTTCCCTTGCAGGCCTGGTTCCCCCACAATTGCCCTTCCCTGCTAGCCATCTTGTGGTGACCATTTTGTGACCACATGGGTGCGGCCATCTTTGACCACATGGGGGAGGCCATCTTGTGCGAGGGCATGATAGTCAATATGCATATTACCTCTTTATTATATAGGATATAGACATGCATGCACACATACCCCCACACGTATGCACATAGATATTCAATTTGTTCTGTTTCTCTGATGAACCCTAATACAAAACTAGAATACATTTCAAACTTAATAAAAATTAAAAAAATAATGTATCTAAACATGTGAGCATCAAGTTAATTAATTCATAGTTAAAATTTATAGGACTAAACATATGGTAAAAGACAAGGAAGTCCTATATATCCATCATATAATTTTTTAATTTTGAAGCTAGCTCCAAAATTGAAAAATAAAGAAGGAAGAAATTGATAAGGACTGGAAATGAAATTGTAAAAGTTGTCAATAAATAAATAAAATTAATAAAGCCAAAATTGAGTATCTGAAAAGATAATAAACAAACAAAAAACAAGGGAAAATTTTTTAAAAAAAAATCCACATCAAAAAAATCCCCAGTGAACTATTAAGCCCTAGCTATCTTGTTTGAGAGAGAGAGAGAGAGACAGAGAGAGAGAGAGAGTTATAACTCCCACAGCATGAATATTAGTGAAAACTCTGAACTTTGGGTGGTGATGTGTCAGTGTTGTAGTTTCATTAATTATAAAAAATGTACCACTCTGCTTCAGGATATTAATAGTGGGATATTGTGTATTTCAATTTGTATAGACAGTGAGAGATATTTCTATTACATTATTTAGGATCATGATCATATATTAATCTTCTTGAGGAACAAAATCACTCAATAACAATAGCTTAAACAAGGTGAAAGTTTAGATCTCACTCATGAGGTTCCCTGAAGGCATAGTCATCCAGGGCTGTTGAGACCACTCTACAGTGGCGTCTGGGACCCTGGCTTCTACCCCTCGCTATTCCATAAGCCTTGGGTATTACTTTCATTTTCATAGGCTGAGGTGACAGAATTTAGTTTTCAAGTGGGATAGAATCGAATGGTCCTCAGGGATATTCCTTCCAAAAATGTCTCTACCTTATCACATTCACTTGAGTTGTGTGCCTATATCTAACTGGCAGTGAGGCTAGGAACAAAAATGCAATATTCTCTTCACAAGTATTTACTATGAGCTGTTAGTGAAAGCTTACAAAAACAGATCTACATTTGGCTACTCCACTTTAAAATAAAATTTAGAAAAATGGCCTATGTAAATTGAAAAAAGTAGATATGAAATATGCAACAAAAGTAACATTGCAATAAAATATAGGGAATTTAAAACAAGAAAATGAAAATGTACAAGTGGAAGAATTCCACTTCAAACTAAACTTCAAATTAATTGTTTGAAGATTATGTAGACCACTAGAATTTGTCATTTATTTTAATCAAAGAGAATATTAAACTCATTAAGCAATGTATTACTGTTCTCTTTGAAAAATAATATACCAGTAGTAAACATTTTTTTTTAAAAAAGCATATAAGAAATATTATTTGGTTCTGGATTTTCATTGAATAAAATATTTTTAAGATCAGTATAAAACATAGTAATTTATGTGATAGAATATTTTTAAAAATATATTTTTAGCTTTTTTGTTTGTTTCAGAGAGAAAGGAAGAGAGAACGAGAGATAGAAACATCAATGATGAGAGTCATTGATTGGCTGTCTCCTCCATGCTCCACACTTGAGATCTAGCCTGCTATGCGTATTTTTCCAGTTTTTGAATGAGAGCATTTATGGTGGCCATCTTGCTCATGCTCCTTTTTTAATATAATTTGGAATAAGAGTAAGATAATTTACTAGGTTATAGTTCCCTGGATTGCAAAGAGCCACCTCCATATGTAAGGGGGAAGACTAAGCTTTGTGCAGATACCCCAGACTTGTAATTGTATGCAGTAGCTGAATGAGACTTTAGATTGTCACCCTTGAGGAAGGAATGTGTTCCCTCAAGGTGGAAAAGTTGTGGAATATGGAAACCGATAGCAGCCGTCCAGTACCTATGACTCAGTTCTTCCTTTTAAAATAGAATCCCTGCTCTTTTTCCATGCCCAGGAGTGCCCAGCAAGAGTCTTATTCTTTTGCACCACTGGCAGAAAATACCCACGGGTAAGTGCATGAACTCTGCAGTCCTCTTACAACTATTGCCCTGGACTTCAGCTTCCTCTCTTCCTTGCTATAGATAAGTACTTGGGTGATCTGCTGAGACAAGGTGATGTCTGGGGAAACTGCAAAAGCCTTGTAATGAGCCTGACAGAGCTGCCTACCAGCCCTTGGTTGCTTTCTTCTAGATCAAGGGTACAGAAGCCATAGCCTAGAGGCTGTTTTTGTAAAGGAATTGTTATTGGAGCACAGCCATGCTCACTCATTTATTTATTGTTACCGCTACCTTTAAGCTACAACAGCAGAGTTGAGTAACAACAAAGACCACATGCTCTTTGCAGAAAAATTGCTGGACTCTAGAGTGGATTATTAATAGGAAAAAATGTATTTTGTGCAAACCATTTTATCCTGGATATCTGTGTCTAACAGATTAACATTTATCCAAATTAATAACATCACTGCAACTGAAAAAATATTCCTTACCTGAAAGTTTCAGAGTTGAGTTTTCCCCGAAAAAGGACAGAAATGAAAGATAATTAAATTCAAGTTTTAAACTATTCCATGAAGGCCAGAAGACTAGATGCATGTATGTAGTATATACCAATTGTTGCCCAACAAGGACATTATATAGTAGCTGTTGTAATGCTGGATATCAGCATTGTGAGAAAATGTTCTCATGGCATTTAACTTTACCCAATTAAAAGAAAATAAATGTCTATTTAATTCAAGTTTTGGTATATTTCAGAATAGAATATTGCCTAATGTGGAGGCTAAATCAAAGCAGAAAAATTAAAAACAGCAGCAGAAACAAATGTATAATTAGTAACAGAGTATTAGGGATCCTAATATGCTAAATTTATTTTTTTAAAACAGTGGAAGATAAACCATTTAAGAAAAAGGAACTCACTATAAAATGGATTTCTGCTTAATGGTTTAGGTGAGTTGCATGACAGAAAGATATCCTTCACTAATAGTATTTGTTATGAACAAATTATAGTATCTGTATGTGACAGGTTATTTAAAGCCTTACAGAGTGCATAATACTATTCTGTTGTTTCCAATCCAACTATATATCTGTAAAATAAATATATTAACCATAAATTGAATTATAAATGTTAACATTCACTGACTTAGTAAGATTGAAATTCTTTCTAGAAATAATTGTTTGTAAAACAACTGTGATCTCTAAATGTTTATGCCTCTTTCAAAGTCTGTGCTCTTCAGAAGGAAATTATCTTGAATTTTTTTTAGGTTTGTTTTCTTTTTCAAATTTAAACAGACCGACAATATACTGATTGTAACTGTGGCAGGGGCTGCATAGCTCACAGTAAAAGCTGAAGCTATAGGGTTGTAATATTTAGGTGCCACAAGGGAGTAGGAGGTGGTCTATGAAAGGATTGTGCCCATGGGCAAATGAGGCCTGACAGCAACTCTGTCCTTCTTGTGACGTTCACTGAGACAAGCTTATCAGCACTAAAGACTGGCCAGCTAGACCCACATTATTTAATGCCAAAGAAAAAGACCATAATTTGAAGAAACTGACCTTCCACTCATTTCTATGAGGAAAGTAGGAAAAGTGTGAGTCCCAGTCTGTTCAGACTGCTATAACAAAATGCCACAGACTTGGGGAGGGGACATTTAAACAACAAAAATTTATTTCTCACAGTTTTGGAAGTTGGAAGTCTGAGATCAGGGTGCCAGTGTGGTTAGGTACATGGCCCTCTCCCTAATCACAGACTTCTCGCTGTGTCCTCATAGAGCACGGAAGCTCTGTGGCTTCTCATTTATTAGACCACCAATAGCATTCATGTGGGCTCCGCCCTCATGTCCTACTCACTTCCCAAAATAGGATATCAATATTTTAATTTAAGAATTTGGGGCCGAAACCGGTTTGGCTCAGTGGATCGAGCATCAGCATGCAGACTGAGGGGTCCCGGGTTCGATTCCGGTCAAGGGCATGTACCTGGGTTGTGGGCGCATCCCCAGCAGGAGGTGTGCAGGAGGCGGCTGATCGATGTTTCTCTCCCAACGGTGTTTCTAACTCTCTATCTTTCTCCCTTCCTCTGTGTAAAAAATCAATAAAATATATTTTAAAAAAAGAATTTGGGGGGAACACAGACATTCAGATCATACTAGGGTGCACATTTGAAGCACATGTTCCAGATACAGACACATGGACAACAGAGTTTTCAGCAACCATAATAGCAGCAAGGGAATGCACTCACTGGCACCGAAGGTCTATAGGAGCCTGAACTGCTTGCCCATTGCAAAGAGATGGTATTTTCTGCAACATTAAGGCAATTGGAATCCTAAGTGCATTCATCACTTAGGATTATATTTTCAAAATGACTGGCTTATATACATCACATACACAGACAGTCATAGGAGTTCCCACTCTCCAGAAAGCTAACGCCGTTTCAGAGTGATACAGACAGCAGCCATAGTGCAGCGTTGGTGGTATAGTGGTGAGCATAGCTGCCTTCCAGACAGCAGCCATTATGCTCTAGTAGTGATGGTATATATTCTCCTACTGGGGAAAGGCTTTGGGGTTTAGATTTAATTGGTACTTAAATAAGTAAAATACTTTGAATATCTCACCTGACAAATATAGCACACTTCACATTAAATGGTCATTTGAATCTCACCAGTAAAAAATCTACTCAGGTCTCCCACAGCCCTCTACAGATGCTGCCATCCCCACCTCCACCTCTACCTTCAACCCAACTATCCATTGAAAATCTTCCTCAAGTTGTAAATTGTCTCTCTAATCCCCCTAGTTCTCCAAAAAGCTACCCCCAAACCTACCTGTTGACAGTTTTAATCAAAATAGTTTCATTTATAAGAACCATCAGGAAATACCTCTAAGATTTCTCTGGAAACCTAATCCTCTGTTCCTTTCTGTGGAAAATCAATAAAATATATTTTAAAAATAAAGGACCAAGTAAAATAACATGATTTTGACATTAGTGATGAATAAAAGGAATGTTTTTAAAAAGGAGAGGGGATTGCCAAGCTAGATAACTGGTGTGAATTCCAATGGAGGAGTTAAAGAGAGTTGTGTAACTCCTATGAAGTCTTCATCAAAAGATTGAACCTGCAAGGTAGTTGATAGAATATCTTATTATTGTCCCCCATGAGCAAGAGAATTACAACAGTGACTTTAATGCTGAAGTTAATGAGTATAGCATCTTGAATGCCAGGACAGAGACTGTTGCTAAAAGATTTATTAAGCTGGATGCACAAAGGAAGGGGTGGCTTTCTATAGTTCAAAAGGCTATCAGATTGTTTATGAAATCATATAAGCACATCAAGGAACAAGCAATCTGGTCACAATTATAATAAAGGAACTGCAGGTATCTTCCATAACACGGTGGCTCACATGAAGAGACAGATGTATTTCACCAACTGCTAAACAAGATCGTCGTAATTGAATTAGTTACACCAGAAAGTATAAATAATTCTAAAGTTATTCATTAAATATTTTTAAAAGCAACAAATAAAATTCAACACAAAATTCATGTGTTTAAGGTATTATTGTATAAGCATGTTGGCAGAAACATCTATGTTTTAATTAATTTTAAAAACAAAATATCAACTGGTTCTACTTAATAACTGAGACACAGAACATCACAGAAACTATCTATATACAATTTAAAAAATATACTACACTGAGATAAACACTTAGGAGTTTAGTCCAAAATTTTTTTACTAAAAAAATTGTTTAATTGAGAATAGCAGATGCCATATTCATAAATTCTTCACTAGAAAAATAGTATTGTAATTTTATGTCAAGTATTAAGGTATCCATATAAAGATATAAACATAAAAATTTTTGTAGTGTCAATTTTAGACTGAATTATAAAAAATATTGACAATATTCTGGCAGAAGTACAATAGTAACTGTTATTTGAATTACCTATTAATACCTATAATGCTATAATAATTTAAGAACCTCATTTCTACCATCAGAATCTTTGCAAGTATGCTTTTTTATTTCATCTCTCTGGAATGGTTTTTGCCCACCAAGTCTAAATTATTCCATCATGATTGTATAATTCTTGTTAATATTTAGTGTCTCTGGGTTAAATGTCCCTCAATTCCCTAGTCTGTTCTATTCCATTGAAACACCTAGAATTTTTAATTTAACTTTTAGATTCTCCATATTTCATTGAAGGTCATATCTATTGCATGACCTGTTTTGTACTGTAGCTTAGAAATATGTGATAAATCACAGAAGTGTGTCCTTATAGAATGTATGAATGAAAGTCATCCTACTTTGCAGTATACAAGATTGAAAAATTCAATGGTATATAATTATAAATATATTAGTATAGGGCTTAAGTAATGGATATAATTTTACAGATATAACATAAACTATGTCTAACTCAATAATTTTAGACCATTTCAAAAAATATACATTGTTCTGGTGAGCTTGATCCCCACTCCTCTTCTTTGGAATTTTATGAGAACCATTGAACCATTCTATGAACAGAGAGGGCTTTGGAATATGGAAACATTTTCATAGGAAAATGATCACTTAAAACATAAAACAAATTTTTGAGAGCAGCATGGAGTTTTTTTTTTCTAACTAGAAAAAATTATTAACGAAATAAGTTCATGCAAAAGGTTATTGCTGCACAGTGCTTCATATTAATGTAAGGCTGCTTGTATAACTAAGAAAACTCCTACAGGACTATTGAATTATATACTACTTCATGAAAGCAGTTCAAAATATAGATTTTTAATGAAAAGTTAATGTAAGTGGATTAGAACAAGATGTTTTTTATATGGGGAATAGCTGCATTTTATGCATAGCAAATTAGCTTTGGGTGAGAATGAAACTTTGAGTTTTTCTGTTTATAAGAAAAGAAATTGGGGAAAAAAAGTCATATATATTTTGTTGTTTTCAACTTCCTAAAAGTTGAAACAGAATTTACCTTGACGTGTAGTCTTTATCTTTGTTCTGAAGGGGAAAAAAGAGATTGGATTTTATTACTTAAAAATTAAAACAAAAATCTATTATTATTATTAAAATGTTTGCCTGAAGGTGTTAATATTTTGCATAATATAATAATAATTATAGGCAGAGCCCATCTTAATGAGTTATATTTCTGAACATTTATTTTAAAATATGAATTAAAGCAATATTGTTTCTGGATATATTTTTTCATAATGTAAGCAGATTTTCACAAACCAAAGCACACAAATCCAGCATGATTGAGGTAAGATTTGAAAACACTTCCCTTTCTTTAACTTTTTATTAAAGAAGAGATAGAAAATTAAAGTAATTTACATGCATTTGAAAGGACATGATATTTACATGTTCCATAGGGGTTGCTATTTCAAATGAAGTAATCCAGATCTTAGCACGCACTGAAAGATTGTGTGTGTGTGTGTGTGTGTGTGTGTGTGTTAATATATTTTTATTGATTTCAGAGAGGAAGGGAGAGGGACAGAGAAACATTAATGATGACAAAGAATAATTGATTGGCTGCCTCTTTAGGAGTTTTACAAAATTTCCTTTATAGCACTTCCACTGATATCTAATTAGCTAAAACGTAGTTAGCTATATATGGTTACAGTGAGTGCTAGAGAGCATGGGAAGTGTTGAATTTATTTCAGGTGTGAAGGTTTTCAGCAAAAAATCAGAGTCCATTGCTAATAATGAGAGAAAAATTACTGGATATTAAACGAGAAGTCTATACTAGATTTACATAAAAGCACAACAATAATTAGAGGTGATCATTTCAATGTAACACTTTGTTTAAAATGTCAAACATTTACTGCTACCTTTAACCAGAGATAACTTGGCTTTGTCCTTTTCCGAGTCTGGTTCCTCATGCTGCCTATTGATTCTATAAGCTATTAAATCTATTACTAATTTCTTTCCTATTTAAAAGAAGATTATAAACTACATCTATCTCAAGATGAACAAGGGGGCTATCCCTTAGTTAAAATAGAATAAAAATTTTATTAAGATCATGAAGATATTTTGTGTATGGATAAAACCTTTATTGCTTCCTATTGACATTTTCTAGTCATCAAAAAATCCCAATATATAAAAACCCAGGGCCTGTAATATCCAAAACGACCAAAGGCACGAACGACCGGAAGTCATTCCTGCAGTCAGTGCCGGGTTGCCTGGTGACCCAGCACTGACTGCCAAGGGGGCTGAGGACCAGGCCTGGAGAGAGGCCTGGAGAGAGAAGCAGAGTCTGATCAGTAGCATCCATGGCAGCTGTTGATCAGCCCATGCCTCTCTCTTTTTCTCCGAGCCTCCGCAAGGGCTGCTGATCAGCCCTGCCTCTCTGATCAGGCCCGGAGATAGACCCAGAGACACTGACTGGCATAGAAACCAACCAATCAGAACCTAATCTGGGTGAACTGCGAAGGCAGAACCTAAGGTGGGATCTGAGGAGGGGTTTTAAGGGCAACAGCTGTTTGGCAAATGTCCGACTTCCTCCTGGACAAAGCCATGGTGGTGGGGGCCAAGGCAGAGGCAGTTAGGGGCAATCAGGCTGGCAGTGGAGGGCAGTTGGGCATGAGATCAGGCTGGCAGAGGAGGGCCATTAGGGGTGATTAGGCAGGCAGAGAGGTTAGGGGAGATCAGGCAGGCAGGCAGAAGCAGTTGGGGGCAATCAGGCAGGCAGGCAGAGGTTGTTAGGGGTGATCAGGAAGGCAGGCAGGTGAGAGGTTTGGAGCCAGTGGTCCCAGTTTGCAAGAGGGATGTCCAACTGCCAGTTTAGGACAACTGGCAGTCAGGCATCCCCAAAGGTGTTCCTGATTGGAAAGGGTGCAGGCTGAGCTGAGGGAACCTCACCCCCGTGCCTGAATTTCATGCACTGGACCACTAGTATATACATAAAGATGAACATGCTTAAGGAACTGTACATGCCTTATTTTTCTAGACTAAAATG
This sequence comes from Myotis davidii, assembly GCF_000327345.1. Classification (NCBI taxonomy): domain Eukaryota; kingdom Metazoa; phylum Chordata; class Mammalia; order Chiroptera; family Vespertilionidae; genus Myotis; species Myotis davidii. The sequence continues at coordinate 2,837,087 of NW_006289214.1, forward strand.
GTATAATTGCATACTGAAGCCCCTGGGCAACAAGCAATGTTAGCACAATACAAACACATCCCTTCAGGAAGAACTTCTCTATGGCCATCCACAACCCAAAGTTATGTAGTGTTTGGGAAATTATATTTGTAATTTTTATTTGAAACTAGAAGCCTGATGCATGAAATGCATGCAAAAGTAGGCCTTTGCAACCCCAGCTGCCTCGTGGCCTAACCCCCTGCCCACTGGTCATTCTGGAAGGTCATTCTGGAAGGCCATTCCACTGTCTTGTCTAATTAGCATATTAGCTCTTTATTATATAGGAATGCTTAAGAATAGGTATCTTGAAGTTTCAACTTTTTAAGAAATAACAATAGTCTAAGTTTTTATGAACTAGAAGTACAGATCCTTTTATACACAGCCATAATCAAAAATTTTAAAAGTTGTCACCATTATACTTTTTGCATATTCATAGATGATACATTTGCTTTTTCCATACTTACAAATGCCAAATTTACAATTATAGCTCTGGATACTGGGAACTTGTGATATCTGACTAATATTGTCTGGTTACTTTAATGGATAATATTATATATTAAAATATTATGTATGAGATGATGCTGGCCCAATTACCCACATGCGGCTTATAAAATTAAATGTGATGACAGGTAGCAAAATATATTATGGTTTTAAAAAATAAAAACAACCCATATGCATAGACCTGATTATTTTACGGCTTACCTGAGTGTACATTTGTCATATGGTATACATTACTAATGCCTTAGCTTTTAGTAGCCCTCACAAAAAAATTGAAGCATACATATTTATCATATATTTACAATTATTTAGTCAATGCTGAAAGAACTGTTTGCTCCTATAGATTTTCATGGAAGTATCATGAAACTGATTCAGAGTGATTCCTTTATTTTAATTTTTCTCAGCAAAACCCTCGTGTTAGAAAGAAAATGCTAGTGGGATATGATAATTATATATCATTGTTACTGAGAAACCGATTTGCATAGACAAATATTGCATATGTCTGAAAAACTTTCCTGGAATATTACTAATTCTACTTTTAAAAAAATCTAAGGATACAATTTGAGACTTCATAATATCACTTATTAATGAATTGGCATCAAAACAACAAAAATCTATTTTTAAATAAGTGGAGACTCATAAAAATATAGTATTCAGTTATTCACTATATAAAAAAGGTTTCAGTCAATGACAGTCAGAACATATATATGATGGTGGTCCCATCTATAATAATAAAAGCATAATATTCTAATTAGACTGGATATACTTCTAGACCACCTTCTGGATGAAGCCAGGGCTGTGAAGGAAGCCTGGGTCTGGGGTGCCAGCCACAGGGAAGCCTGGTTCCCGGATGCCTGCTGATGGCCAGAGGGAAACCGAGGTCCCTGGTGCCAGAGGAAAGCCGCTGCCAGCAGCTGGGGGAAGGAAGGCCTACTCTTGCATGAATTTCGTGCACTGGGCCTCTAGTAAGATTATAAGAGAACTGAAAAATTCTAGACACCTTGTGATGTTATAACTATTATAGTGCAGTAAGACACTGTTTTACTCATGCATTTGCAGTGATGCTGGTATAAACAAATCTACTTTGCTGCCAGAAGTATAAAATTACTGTATGGCATATTTTACTGTAACTTTTCTTTGTTAAAATGTACAAATATGTATCACTGTGTTGCAATTGCCTACAGTATTCAGTACAGTAACATACTCTGTGCAGATTTGTAACTTAGGAGCAATAGACTATGCTATATAGCTTATATGTGTGGTAGACTATTCCATCCTGGTTCATAGAAGTACACTATTTGATGTTCACACAATAAGAGGAGTGCATATTGCCATAGATAAGAGTTTTAATATTCAGTGGATAATGTAAGTATATGCACTAGAAAACAGAGAAGAAGGTAAATAAGAGACATTCACTTAGTCAATATCCTATATAATGAAAGGCTAATGTGCAAATTGTCCTCTTGACTGGGACAATTTGGGAGTTCAACCAGGAGTTCGACTGGGAGTTCAACCAGGAGTTCGACAAGATGGGCGGGGCCTGTCTGCCAACCTCCCATGTCCCCTTCCCCCGGCCAGCCAGGCAAATCTACCCTTTTTCGGGCAGGACAGCTGGACTCCACCTGTACATGAATTTAGGCACTGGGCCTCTAGTGTGAAATATATTTTATGATTCCTTACTTTTAGTAAAAGATGAGATAAGGCTGAACTAAATTTGGCAGGATTATAGGATGGAAAATGCTATAGATTATATTTCCTGGGGCATGTAGCCTCAAGAAACATGTTTCAATGAGCAGTATATAGGGAAATATAATACCAAATTAAAAAGATAAATTTCTGGAGATATCCATAAAGAATGAGAGGATAGCTCTAACGGGTTTGGCTCAGTGGATAGACCTTTGGCCTGTGGACTGAAGAGTCCCAGGTTTGATTCTGGTCAAGGGCATGTACCTTGATTGCAGGCACATCCCCAGTAGGAGATATGCAGGAGGCAGCTGATCAATGTTTCTCTCCCATCAATGTTTCTAACTCTCTAACCCTCTCACTTCCTCTCTGTAAAAAAATCAATAAAATATATTTACAAAATAAAAAAAAAGGAATGAGAGGAAAATCTGTTTATTAAGGAAAGGCAGAAAAAACAAAGGGCTTCATTATCTGTGTTCAGGGTACTCATAAATATATTTTAGTTAAATGTATCCATTTCTCCATATTGAAATCTCTTATTTTCTTTGTGGTTTTTTTCCTCTATGATATTTATCAATTTTTTATATAGGCTCTGACTAAATTATTGTATTTACCATATATTATCTATCTAGTATGGCTAAAATACAAGGTCCAAGAAGCAAGTGTTTTGTGTTTTTGGTCACTAATATTTCTGAAGTTCTGAGAAGGGTACCAGTGCATAGAAAGCATTTACATTTAATACATAAAGTGATGGTCTCCATTAAAAAATTAAGATGCATTAAACTGAAAAATATGTTTATATTTTTTAAAATTAGATATTATGTAAAAGTGTTCTATCATAATTTTATTCAAAAACATTTTAATTACACTGATAAGCACTTTAATTAGTTTTTAAGCATGTAATTTTTCTCTTTATATTCTACTAATTCTTTTACAGTGTTAGTGCATTCTATTACTCAGCACACATTGCAATTCTGGGCCTCAACTAAAAACAAAAATTAACCTATACTGGTTAGTCACTCAATCAACTAGAACCTGGACTACATACTCACACCCTTACTGAGCAAATAACTTGCTAAGCAATATGGAAAGTGATGCATTAAATCAATGCACAGAGCTAAAAGAACCTAGAATGAAATATGGCAGATAATGCAATTACTAAAATCCATCAATGGTTAGCAAATGTAAAATCTCATGCCTGTATTTGGTCATGAGTTATAAACTAAGTTATATTTTTCAGAAAGGAGTATCATTAAGTATTTTTAATATACTTAAAAAGAATCATTAGCCTTAAACACAAATACAGTTGGTAAAGTTATTAAACAGAAAATAACTTTGAGAAGAATGAGGTTGAGAGCAGACAAATCAATTATTTAGTCAGTGAACTACATAGTCTGTTGTTGTTGTTTTTTTTCATATATTTAAAGAATGTCCAGATACCCAATACTATGAGAGGAAAGGCACAGGATCATTGATCATGTGGTATGAGATTATTTCTAGAAAAATAATATAGAATGCATTTTTTTAAAAAAGCAGAAAATAATAATCCACTTAGAAATTTATTGATATCCTCCTTGATATATTAACAATTTGCAGGTGCTGACACAAGGTAGCTGCCAATAGATGTTTCCTAAATGAATTGGTGCACTAATAATTAAGAGCATACAAAAATATTTTCTTTCCTTTTTTGAAAAATTAAATTAATCAGAATCGCAAATTTTCTATACGGTTTTTAAAAACACTTTTTTTAAAAAAAACACTTTTAAATATATAATTCATACATGGTAACATATCTTTAAATTTATAACATTTTAAACATTGTCTTGAGAAATTATTTTTACATTTTCCTTTGTGATTCACTATATTATGCTTTATATTTCAAATTTAGATAGATGAAAGATATGTAAATAGAATTAATTTTTGTTAACATTGCAGTAACTATTGCTATAAGATAGGTTGGAAGCAAGTAAAGAGAAAAAAATAAACTAACAAATAATACTAGGTGTCAAATTATCTGTGAATTGTAATGAAACAAATTCCAAGTTGGCACTCTTAAATGTACTAGAGAACATGCATATGTATTTTTTATTGTTCAATAAAATATAGTCACAAGATTTTTACTGCATGCCTTTTAATATCTTTCAGATATCCCAAAGTTACTGAATTGTTTTCTTAAATCTGATGAAAAATAAAAGTGTTTTCATGTAAATATAAGAGAAGTGGGGTTTTTTAAGTTAGATTTTTTCTAGAGGAAATATTTTGTGTAAAAAAAACTTAATTCTCAATTAATACTTGCAAAGCAATTTAGTTGAAAATTATTTCTAATCAGCCCTGGAGAAAAATTAATGCATTTTGAAAGCCCACACTGGAGATGTATGAAGGTCCCAGAATGTATTAGTTATTAATTGTCTTACATTTTGGACTATAGGCTCATATTAAAAATAAAGATTAATTATGCATGTAGTAAAAACCTTCATTATAAACAACAGTAATCATTTTATGATCTTATACTCATGTTTAAATTACAATTTTCTAATTTTTAAAAATAATGCACTTAAATTATTGTATAACTAATACAGCCAACTTAAGTCCTCATTTTTATATAGGAAGCATGTTTTATTTAAAGAGGGAATAAATTCTATATGATTATTCCCAGCAATATTAAAAGTTATTAATATTATAAAAATCTGATAAACTATATGAATTTTCAGATGACTATATCATTTGGTAATTCACATTGGTTTCATAGTGATGAAGATTTAACTATTCAATGAGTTATATTTAGTGGGCCAGAAAACATATGTATCATTTCAAATATAACTTTTTTCTGTTAGGTACATTGAATTTTAGAGAACATGCAGCTAATATATGTTGCTATATTGCTAAATTAATTAAACAAGAAGGCCATTAGACTGAGGTGGTTCTAATGCCCTGATGACCTTTGTAAGCAAACCAAAATCTAAGCTTGGAACCAAATTCCTCAAGGTTATTAAATCTAAACCTAAGGAAAACCAATCACCGACAGTCAAATACGATTTAATCTATAGGCAGGACCAAGGACGGTCAGCTTGCTGTAGCCCAGCATGATCTGTCAGATGAGGAAAAGGCAGAGAAACAGAAAAGTCATACCTGACTCCAAAGTCCTGCTCAAGGGATTGTTGTTTGTGTCTCCTCAGAGGCCCTTCATCCTCCGGGTAAAGGCACTAGCACAGCTTGGTGGAGACAGCTAAGAACTAAGGAAGGAGGTGGATGGCTTGCTGTTTGAGAGACTCGAAGAATCTCTAGCCAGGGTAATTAGTGGAAGTCTTTACCTGTAGAAACCAATCCATAAACACCAACGACAGGTGTCTGTTTCTTCTAATGCACAGATACCAGCACAAAGCTACACGAAATGGATGACTTAGAAGACATTTCTGATAAATTCCTAGAAACATACGAACTATCAAAACTGAATAATGAAGAAACTGAAAATCTGAACAGAACTATAACAAATGAGAAGATTGAATCAGTTATCAAAACACTCTCAACAAAGCCCAGGAAGATATTACTTTACTGGTGAATTCTCCCAAACACTTAATAAAGAATTAACACCAGTCCCTCTCAAACTGTCCCAAAAAAATTAAAGAGGAGGGATAGTTCCAAGCTCATTTCATTTTATGAAACCAGCATAACTCTAATACCAAAGCCAGACAAAGACATTACAAGAAATGAAAGCTACACTCCAACATCCCTGGTGAATATAGATGCAAAAATCTTAAGCAAAATACTAGCAAACCAAATTCAACAGGATACTATAAGAAATCATGAACTATGACAAAAGAAGATTCATCTCTGGCATGCAAATGAGATTCAACACATGCAAATCAGTTATGGTGCTATACTTCCTTAATAAATTGAAAGCTTAAAATTACATAATAATTATCTTAATTGATGCAGAGAAGGGAAAGTTTAACATTATTTCATGATAAAAACTCTCAACACACTGTTTATAGAGAAAACATAAATCAGCATAATAAAAGCCACATATGACAAACACACAGCTAACACCATACTCAATGGTAAAAAGCCAAAAGCTTGTCTTCCAAAATCAGGAACAATCAGGATGCCAACTCTTGCCATTCCTACTTACCATGTTAGTGGAAGTCAGAGCCAGGACAGTTAAGCAAGAAAAAGTAATAAAAGCGACCCAAATGGAAAATAAATAAGTAAAATTCTCTCTGTAGATGGCATAATCATATATGTAAAAATTCCTACATCCTCCACACAGATACACTCTCAAACCAGCAAGCAAACAAATAATTACAACTAATAAACCGATTCAGTCAAGTTGCTAGATACACAATCAACATACAAAAAACAGCTGCATTTCTATACAATAATAGTAAACTATCCAAGAATGAAATTAAGAAAACATCCAATTTATAATAACATCAAAAAGAATAGAATACTTAGAAATAAACTTAACCAAGGAGGTGACATATCCGTACTCTGAAAACTATAAAACATTGAAAGCAGGGGTATGTGGCTGGGAAGAGATCAACTAAAGAACTTGTATGCATATATGCATAACCCCTGGGCACAGACAATAAGGAGGTGAAGGCCTGGGGCAGGGGCGGGTGGGCTAATAAAAGTGGTTAATGGGGGAACAAGAGGAATATATGTAATACTTTCAACAACAAAGATTTTTAAAAAAATGATGAAAGAAGATAAAACTAAAATAAAGGAAATAATTCCAGTGTTCATGGATTGGAAGACTTAATATTTTTAAGATATCTATATTACCCAAGGAGAGCTACAGATTAATGCAATACCTATCAAAACCTAATATCATTTTTGAAGAAATATCAAAAATAATCCTATAAGTCATATGGAACCACAAAATATTCCAAATATATAAGGCAACCTTGAGAAAGAATAACAAAGCTGGTGGGATTACACATCTTGATTTCAAAATACATTACAAAGCTATTCTAATTAAAATAGTATGATACTGTCATAAAAACAGATGTATAGATAAGTGGAAAAGAATAGGGAGCCCAGAAATAAATACATGCATAAAGTGAACTAATTTTTAATGATGTACCAAGAGTACACAATGAGAAAGGATAGTCTTTTTAACAATTGGAACATCAGATATCCACATGTAGAAGAAAGAAATTGGACCCTTTTCTTACCCCACCCTCAGAAATCAATTCAAAATGGATTAAAGATTTACAGATGATGTTAAAGAGCATCCAAGTTAAAATGCATGTCATTTCTCAGTGCCGTTTTTCATTACTCCAGTGACACACCAAGGTTTTTTTTATACAATTGATAATCAGAATATATTAAAAAAATACAATTGAGAAAGAAACAGCAACATTAGTCTGGAAATTTTAATCAAATTAAAGATTATGCCAAGAAAAAACCCCAAATTTTTGACATTCAAATTTGTGAAAATTTTTGAGAATACGTGACATGAAGAACAAATATTCTCCTTCTTCTTTTTCTTTTTTGTTTTTTTTGTTGTTGTTGTTGTTATGTTAATCTTTACACAAGGATATTTTTCCATTTATTTTTAGAGAGAGTGGAAGGGAGGGGGAGAGACAGAGAGAAGCATCGATATGAGAAAGATACATTGATTGATTGCTTCCTGCAAGCAGCCCAGTAGGGCTAGAGAAACCTGAAATCAAGGTACGTGTCCTTGACTGGAATCAAACCTGGGACCCTTCAGTCCACAGGCCGATGCTCTTTCCAGTGAGACAAATATTCTTTATATGTGAGGAATAAGTGATGCTTGGCTCTCAGAGTCACACCCTTCATTAGAAATCTGGGAATTCAATAGTATTAAACATTTGAAATAACATGTGTTTGTGAAATGTCAAACTTCATCAGGAAGGCAGGGAAGGTCTGGGGGAGAGGGATAAGAGATCAACCAAAGGACTTGTATGCATGCATATAAGCATGACCAATGGACACCGTCACTAGGGGGGTGAGGGCATGTGCAGGGAGGTGGGGGAGGTCAATGCAGGAAAAAAGAGACAAATGTACTACTATTTGTAATACTTTAAACAATAATAAATAGTAAAATAAAATAAAATATCAATTTTTAAATTGTTTATTTTTTTAGAGAGAGAAGAAGGGAGAGGGAGCGAGAAAGAGAGAACCATCAATGTTACATTGATTGGTTGCCTCCTGCACACCCCCTACCTGGGATCAAGCCCACAACTTGGGCATGTGCAGAAATCAAATTTTTAAAAATGCAAATCATTTTGCCTTTACTAATCTTTGATGTCTTTTATTTTTTAAAAGATTTTTAATTATTATTTTAGAGAGGAAGAGAGAGGGAGAGAGAGAAACATTGATGTGAGAGCAAAACAGTTATCAGCTGCTTCCTGCACTCACCCTACCAGGGATCAAGCCAGAAACCCAGGCATATGCTCTGACAGGGGCTTGAACCAACAGCCTTTCTGTGGTGCATTGGACCATGCCCAACCAACTAATGCACAGCAGCCAGGGAAATAATTTTTTTTTCTTTTATATACGTGGATTTACATGTACAATTATTATTACCAATATATATTTTCTTTTGTCAGAATCAAGGCCTTGTTATAGCCATTTTTATTCTATAAGTCATAGGGATGCTGAATAACAAAGATAAAAAGATATATGACATGTCAAAGTGTTCCTGTCAAAATAAAATATGTAAATTTTAAGTTTCCAAATACCTTGAGGAGAAAATAGTGCATGCCACAAAGAATATATAGATTGTATAAAGTATCACTGTAAAATCATAACAATATATGTAATAAAAATAACATTATAATAATCATTTATTAGTTACATATGTTAAAACTTTCAGAAAAGTTAAGTGATTTACCAAAGATTATACATAAAGTAAAAGAGAGAGCCAAAGATTGAACCAAACTTTTGGGTTATTTTCCATGAAGGAAGGTGAAGGGATTAGCCAAAGAACATATATGCATAACCCATAGACACAGACAATAGTGTGGTGATGGCCCGTGGGAAAGGGGTGCAGGGGCTTAGTGGAGGTGGTCCAAGGGCAGGGTGGGGGAGAAGTGGGGACATCTGTAATAGTATGAACAATAAAAATAAAGTTAAAAAAGGAACATTGTATGATCCTGCATCTGTTTATTTTCTTAGTACATATTTTAAAAGGCAAACCACATTTATCTAAACCTCACATTTCAGGAAATGCAGAACAGGAAAAAAAAATCCATGGTACAATTTTCCATTCTGGGGATTTATTTTATGGGAGGAAATGGTAATTCACTTTCTCAGATGCTATGTAGGAGGTTTTAATGTAATTTGGTATGACATGACATAATAAAAGGCAATTATGGTATAATATAAGTATAATAATATAGCTATTAATGTTTATTGAGTGAATGATAATAATCACAATGAGATATGAGAAATATAAGTTACTCCTAATTTATAAGGACTGCATTTCCCTAGTGCAAACTTCATCAGTTAATATGGTTGTAGCTTACAAGTTTTCCTCTTTACTTTGGGCTATTTGTAGGCACTTCTTTTGCAGTGATTAAAGTGCTAGATTTTAGAGAATCCATTAAGGAGAAAGTGACTAATTATGAGCATTAACATTAAAGATTATAGGCAGGACCATGTGTTTCATTGTGAATGCAGAAAGCTGCTGTGTTAAATCTGTAATCTGTAATAAATGAATGTAACATGTAATAGATAACCAAAAATATTCATATAAAGAAGAAATGCAAGCCATTATCTCTGAAAACAATAAAGAAATTAGATTGGAAACAGAGAAAGGAGACTTTTCCTTATGCTCTGCAGTCTTGGATGGCTGCTAGAGAACAGACAGGAGCTAGCACAGCCTGCCTCTCATGTCTCATCCCCAATACACAGTCACCTGTTTGCTGCCTGCCCATGATGTGATGCCCTTCATCCTCTTCTTCCAATATCTGCCCAAATAAATCCTATTAATTATTTGGTGTGGAATTCAAAAGGCGTATGTTTTACAAGCTTCCATAACATTCTACTTCATTACCCCCCCAAAATACATGGATCACAATACTTTTATATACTCAACTGTCATCATTAAAATGTCTTTCTCATAAAACTATACTCAAGATTAGGAACACTGTTATTGTAAATCAATGAATGTATTCTTAGAATCTAGCACAATCCTGGCACATCCTAGATATTCTGTAAAGATTTAGTAATTTAAAATTAACATTTGCCACATTTTATGACGTGATATAAGATGAGGTTCTTGGGAGAAACTAAGATGGCGGCAGAGATAACCTATATTTGAGAGAATTAAAAAGAAAACACTACTACTATAAATGATTTTTAAAAAGTAGGTGAAATTTTTCAGTTTTGTGAATGTGGAACAAAGTATTTATTGCTAGAAATATGTGCAGTAGAATTAGAGCTAGAGAAAAATCAAATAACCAAACACTGAAAGAGCTGGGTAAGGGCCATTGTTTGAAAGTAAAATAAACTTATTTCAAATGATCAAAAGAAGAAGAAAAAAGAATACTATGGAAGAATTTAATAAAAAGACATGGGTTGCCGAAACCAGTTTGGCTCAGTGGCTAGAGAGTCAGCCTGCAGACTGAAGGGTCCTGGGTTCAATTCCAGTCAAGGGCAGGTACCTGGGTTGCAGGCACATCCCCAGTAGGAGATGTGCAGGAGGCAGCTGATCGATGTTTCTCTCTCATCGATGTTTCTAGCTCTCTATCTCTCTCCCTTTATCTCTGTAAAAAGTCAATAAAATATATTTTAAAAAAAAAAGACATGGGTTGCCCTAACCCAGCGGTTCTCAACCTGTGGGTTGCAACCCCTTTGGTGGTTGAACGACCCTTTCACAGGGGTCGCCCTTAGACCATCCTGCATATCAGATATTTACATTACAATTCATAACAGTAGCAACATTACAACATTTCGTTATGAAGTGGCAAAGAAAATAATTTTATGTTTGGGTCACAACATGAGGGACTGTATTTAAAGGGCCAGAAGGTTGAGAACCACTGAGCTAGGCAGGAGGTAGCTGATCAATGTTTCTCTCTCATCGATGTTTCTAACTCTCTATCCTTCTCCCTTCCTCTCTGTAAAAAAATCAATAAAATATATTTTTTAAAAAGACATGGGTTATGCTTATATGCATGCATACATGTCCTTCGGTTGATCTCTTACCTCTCCCCTCCCTTCCCCTAATGGACATAAGACACTGGGGGTAGGAGAGAGGATATCTGTGGGTGGGGGTAGGGGAGGCCGGGGGAAGGTCAATGGGAATAAAAAAGGAGACATATGTACTACTATTTATAATACTTTAAACAATAAAATACAATTTAAAAAAGGACATGGGTTAACTACTTGAAAGTAGTTTTATGTAAGAACACCCATAGCAATTGTGTTGAGAGTATAATTCCTGGGACAAGGATACAAGCACGGAGAAACATTAGAGGTTAAGTAATACAGTGAGAAAATAACTTGCTAGAAGTGAAGATAATAGTGGGTCAGATTCTGTATATGTTTTGAAAGTAGAGCCAACAGGATATCCTGACAAATGTGTTGAGTGTTTCCTTCCACGTCCCGCGTGGAGTAGGGTTCGGTATCTGAAAGAGGAGCCGCCCAACAAATGAGAGAAAAAGACACGAGATAATTTTGCAATATTGGGGGACCAGGCGCTTCAAAGGCATCCAGCCTTCGGGGGCGGGGGGTGGGGGGGTTTCGGTGGGTTATCTGTCTATGCTCATCAGATAGTGAAGGCAATAAACAGTTTCCCACACAAATGCAATATAAAATGTAAGAGAGAAGAAAAAAAATAAAATGGCCTCTTATGACTTTGGGGAGTTTAGCCTGATTAACTGTAAGCAGGAATTTGCTATGAAGTTAGGTGTGTAAGAATGTGAAATGAACAATTCTCTAGGGTGTGGGGCACTGATGATATTATATGATGAGTAGATATGATAGTGGGCATTTCTTAGAATCTTCTACTTAATTTTCATGGGGAAGTAAGAAACCAAGTTGTTGCCTGAGAATAGAACAGAGGGGGAAGTGATGAAAGTTTGGAGAGATGAGTATGAAATAGCTTTCAAGCAGAGTAGAGAAGCAAATGGAAAAATGCATTATGGTGACTTGTCATCACTCAGTGTTCACTTGAGGTTCACAATAATGCAATTCAAGTGAACACAGAGGATGCTTGAGTGTTTTTTCTTTGTTCACATATGGGCTGCATTAAGAGTAGCCTAAGATTGAATGTAACTAAAGTTGAGATTTTGCCAAGCAGGTATGATCAAGTGAGAAGGGATGTAATGGTGTTTAGAAGGGAATTATAAATAATGACCAGTTATATACACAGGGTAGGAAAGAAAGGTTATCAAGAAGGGGAGAGGCAGTGAAACTGTAATGTTCAAGGCATCAAAGTCCTATGTGTCAAATATTTTATTGGTGTTGAGAAGATGTAACAGTTTAATATGCAACAATTTTAAATCTATAGATCTATGCTAATTCTTAAAAATGACTACCTTTCACAAGAACTTTTCAGAAATACATTAGGAGTGAAATTAATAGTAGATTTTTATTGGTCCCTTTTGTAACTGTATTTGTGACTGTACCTGTTTGCATACACATTCGATGAAGGGAGGTATGAAGAAGAAGGGATTGGGCATATCGATCTCCACCTTCCTGAGACTTCATAAAGACACCTGCAACACTTAGGTGAAAAATCGGTTCTCTCTCTTTTTTGCTTAAATATATTTTTATTGATTTCAGAGTGGAAAGGAGAGGGAGAAGGAGAGATAGAAACATCAATGATGAGAAAGAATCATTGATCGGTTGCCTCCTGGATGCCCCCTACTGGGGATCGAGCCCGCAACCCGGGTATGTGCCCTTGACTGGAATCAAACCTGGGACCTTTCAGTCTACAGGACTATGCTCTAATCATTGAGCCAATCCAGCTAGGGCCAGCTCTCTATTTTAAGAGAGATAATTTGTTTGGTAAACGAAATAAAATATTTTATTTAAAAACACAAAGGTATTAGGCTTGCATAGGCAAAAGAAAAGGAGTAATATTTTTCTATTTTTCATCCATTTGTAACAGATAAGATAAACAATATCGTATGGAAGACAGAACTTTTAAGTTAAACATCCTCAGTTTTGTAGAATGACACCTGCAGCAGTCCCATGCACCGTATCCTGGCATGACAATCGTTAGAGGAGGAAGAGAAACAGCCTTTCCCCAGGTACCCACTCACAAGTGCTGTAACTTTCCCCCGAATCTTTCCAGATGGCTTCTTGTATCTAAATGCTCATGTCTGTGTCAATCATCGGCAAAGACATTTAGAATGTCCTTAGATTAGTGGTGCGATTTGGAGGGTGAGTGTGCCCTTGAGGGGATATTTGACAATATCTGGCATCTAGTGAGTAATGGCCAGGGATCGCGCTAAACACCCGACATGCACAGGACAGCTCCCCACCCGACCCCCAGCAAAGAATTATACAGCCCACAGTGTCAACAGTGCGAGGGTAGAGAAACTCTTAGAGTAATGGAGTAACCCTGAGAGTCTTAGAGTAATCAGATCCATCCCTTGAGATAGGGTTGACAACAGCTTCTAGCGAAGCAGGTGGGTGAGTGAGCGAAGAATCCATACATAAAGAAAACAAAGTGAGGTAAGTAAGTAACAATGCCACTACCTTCACCTACTAGGCACACATTTACAGTCTCATATTTACCTTCCTGCATACATAAGGCTTTCTCCCTTGAGGGATCTGATTAAACACATCCTAACGGCTGACCTCATGATATTTTGGTTATGACCAGCTGATTACTTGATGGATATACCATAAAATGATATTCAAGTACATTTAGAAAATAAGGAAAAACTATAGTGTTTTCTTCCAAATAAAGTATTGGCAATTGGATTAAATATATATATTATTTCATAGCAAAGCAATACTTTAAAATAGGAAACTCTGTGTGGAGATGTGTGTGCAAGTACCAGTATGAACTTGAAAGAAAATAATTATTCTCTACAAAGAGCCTGGGGTGTGTACTTTTTGAGGAGAGGAACTATTCTTATTTTTAAACCACCTACCACTCTTCACAGATTTTTCTGTGCTTTTCATATAAGATATTAAATAATTAATTTCAGATAAAGATTTGAACTGTCTTTTTTAAAAGGAGATATTCATTCCCTTTTAAATAATTTACAATAGTGATACTGTAATACATATAAATTAAGACTACATATTCCATTAATACACTTATGATACATAATGATGTTTATCATGTGAAGTCAAAGTACATTTTCTAGCGTTGAGACTATTTTTTTGTTTCATTCTAGCTTTCTTCTAGCTTTTATTAGAGATTAAATAAAACTATGGAATTCCAAAGCCAGAAGAACAGTTTAATTAATACTGAAGAGAAAACTTAGCTTAAGGAGAGTAGGTAATTTTTTTCTAAATCCCAAGTTAGACTAATTGAGACAAAACTATAATCTCAGAGCTGTTATATCATGGCCTGCTGCTCAAATTTGCTAGTTTTCTCTTTGGAATACAAGTTAGGCTGTAGGAAAATAAGAGCTGGGGAGAAAGAAATTTGCACATTTACATTTGAGATTCCTTGAAGATTAATAGGCACAGAGGAATACTCTTAGTCCTTAATGATGCCGGTGATAGTAGGTTTTGCAGAGATAACAAAATGATAATAAATTACATGCAATATTTCCTATAGAGTCAACTAGCAAATTTAGCAATCATACCTCCCCAGATTACGGTTAAGATATGAAATTATTATTTTTACATGACAGGTAAATAACCAGTTTCCTTTAATTAGACTAGATTAGAGAAGTTAAATGCTTTTGAAAACAGCAGTGGAATAGAATGGTATCTTTCATCAAGAGCAAAATGATGTTAATGTCTTCTGCTGTCTAGTTATCATGACAAATAGGTTGTGGTACATGCACACTTTAATTATTAACACTGAAATCTGCTGAAATTGAAGTATTGCTGTTAGTAAGAGCTATTACTGCTGAAATGACCCATTTAATAGTGACCCATGGTATCAAAATATGGATTTAAATTGGTAATTAATAACAGTCCATTTCTGAAACTGTTAACACAGGAGTTCAATAAAAATGCTAACTAGGTCTGATATACCACAGACAGTATATTGACATATTAATATGTATTACTTATCTTAAATGCTTTGTAGATTTAGATTTCAAACAAGATGATAAGAGTAAAAATATTTTTTAACCAGTGTTCTGGGAGTCAGTAAGTAAACTTAGTGAATTAGTTTACTTTTTAGTTTTTTAGATCTGAAATTCTTTACACATTCCTTTCATGACATTTTACAGATGTCCAATTAATAGAAAATTAAATAAAATTTAAAATTTGACAGCATGAAACCAAGGATAAATTTTGAAGTAATGGTCGTAGTTATGCTTCACATTTTATGAGTCATTTGTTCCAACTTCCATGTAACAACTAGCTGCCCCACACCCATCTTGTTCTTTCTATACCTTTCTATAAGAAGAGTATAAAGTTCCATAGGGAGCCAAGTCATGAATTACATTGTGAAATAACATATTAAATTATGTTTTAGTAGAGATTATCATTTAGCAGCACAATCAAGTCACCAATATGTAGTTGGAATGCATTAATTGATATTTATTGGTTTTCTTACTTAATTGGCTTGTATTAAACTATATTTAGATAGAATATGTTCCTGAATATATTGAACATATCCTAAATATGTTAGAAAAGGTTAAGAGAAAAGAAATTATGATTTACACATTTTTTTAGAAGTCTTTTTTTTAATTTTATTTTTTATTATAAAGATGTATATTATTGTGTCCATTTTTTTCCCCGCCCTAGACAGTCCCCTAGCCTCCCCTATCCCCCAGTGTCTAATAAAGACTTTTCAAAGAAGCACATTTTAATAGCATGAAATATATGAGTTGAGGAGATAAAAATGCAATAAAAACAAGAAAGATATATGAAAAGAAAGATGCAAAGTTTAGTTAGCTGAACTGTGGTCTCTTGTTTAGGAGGTTCCATACCTTTTTAAAAATATATATTTTTGTTGATTTCAGAGAGGAAGGAAGAGGGAGAAAGAAATAGAAACATCAGTGATGAGAGAGAACCATTGATTGGCTGCCTCCTGCACACCCCACACAGGGGATTGAGCCAGCAACCCGGGTATACGCCCTGACTGGGAATCAAACCATGATCTCCTGGTTCAACCACTGAGCCATGTCGGCCAGGCTAAAAGTATTTCTTAAATACACATACGCCACTTATAAATGAATATGGTACAATTTTATAGTGTAATCATTACATCAGATTTTCATTCCTTTTTCAGAATATGTTTATATTAATATTAAAGAATTTAATTATATTATCAACAATCCTTTGAGGTCAGTATTATATGTAGTTGGACTCTCAGGACTGCTTTCATTGTGTCCCATAGGTTTTGGATTGTTGTGTTTTCATTGTCATTAGATACCATGTTCCTGAATATATTGAACATATTCTCAATATGTTAGAAAACAATATTAGAAAAGAAACTATGATTTACACATTTTTAAAGATAATTTAAAAACTACAATTTCTCCTTGAGAATAAATGTATATTATATTATTTTAACTGTGGTGAGTATAAAATATTTTTAATGATGACCATCATCAGTTAGGGCTTTAAATGTATATATGAATGGTAGAGAAATGTTAACAAAATTCAGGGTTAAATTTTAATGTATTCTGTTCAGTTCATCTGTTAGTGTCTAAGTTAACACATAAAGTAGAGGGATATGGTAGAAAACATTTCAAAGTTAGTATACACATACACACACTCATGCACACACAAGCACATTTAAAAAATATATTTTTAAAACCAGAACATTTAGTTAGTGACTAGTCACTCAATTCTTTAAGGTTGACTGGATGACGCAGTTTCTTCCCTCTCAGATTTCCGTGTAGTTCTTTCAGGAAACTTTTGCCTAAATCTGTAGTATGCAATATTTAGATGCCCCATTTGACCAGTATTGGTGGCATTTTGTTCTTCAGCCTTGGCACTTCAGTTACACTTTCTCTTTGCACGTAGCAGGTTATATACAGTTTCCACAGGCTAACTTCCTAAGGTGGTAGGATCACAGGGGCAGCACAGTGTGCATGTCTTATTGAGGCACTCCCAAACAGTGATGTCCCCTTTGTCATTTCATTTATGCGGCCCAGACCAAATGCTTCAGTTTGGAGAAGTTAAATGAATGTGCAATAAGAAGCAGGACAGCTAAGAGTATATGGCATCAAAAAGCTAAATAAAGAAGTTGTTCCAAGGAGGAGAATGAGACAATGTGTGTCAATGAAATGAGATAAAGCGTGACTATTGATCGCTCAATATGGCAGGAATATGGATGTCATTGTGATTTTAGCAAAATCTGGTTTGATTTAAGGGATATGGTTTTGAGGGTTTGTTGTGGTTTTTTTGTTGTTTGTTTGATCTATTTTAAAATGGTATAAATAGCAGGATGCTTCAGGGAATCACTTTTAGAGAGAAAAATTATCAACTATGAAGAGAGTGGAATAGTTATTAAAATTTGAAGAAAGCCCGGCTGGTGTGGCTTAGTGGTAGAGCATTGACCTATGAACCAGGAGGTCATGGTTCGATTCCAGGTTAGGACACATGCCTAGGTTGAGGGTTTGATCCCCAGTGTGGGATAAGACAGCCAATTAATGGTTCTCTCTCATCATTGAAGTCTCTCTCTCTCTCTCTCTCTCTCTCCCCCTTTCCCTTCTCCCCTTCTCTGAATATATATATATATATAAATTTTGAAGAGGGAACTGACTTATCAAAAAATAGTATAAGAATGAAAGTAAGTGACTCCAGCAAAGGAAATGTGGTAGCATTAAAGTCTCACTCGAAGATAGTGATTATGAAGTTAAAATAAGACAAGTGAAAATATGACTTTTTAAAAACCATTTCCGGATGTATATAGTGTAGGCATGCAGCATACTTAGAGCTGCTTTAATTAGAATTGCAGCCCAGCCTACCAATGTGAAAAGAGGGCAGAGCAGTTGAAGGTATACACACAGGAGTGCTATTTTTTTTAATATATTTTATTGATTTTTCACAGAGAGGAAGGGAGAGAGATAGAGAGTTAGAAACATCGATGAGAGAGAAACATCGATCAGCTGCCTCCAGCACATCTCCTACTGGGGATGTGCCCGCAACCCAGGTA
>NW_006289214.1:2855754-2857707 GCF_000327345.1 Myotis davidii
ATTATCATTTTGTCAATTTGAATTTTCTGTAACAGGTTAATAGGCAATGGGTTCCCCAGTCAAAGAAAGGTGAGGGGACAGGAGGGAGTAGAGGAGAGGGGAAGTTTTTTCATCCATATTCTACAACTGCAAGTATGAAGATTGATGGCCTTCTAGAACATAAGTTATTGTGGCTATGCTTAATACAGTCAGTCCAGCTAGTGTTGGGAGAATAAAATAGCTTCACACTGAATTTGGTGAGTTAGAGAGATCATAATAAACTGTAGTGAATGTTTAGGTTTGGTATTTGCCAATCCAACCTAATTGTACTAAAGATTCTTCAGGTAAGAAATCTGAATTTTTCCTTCTCAACACTGCAGTCTGTGGTTTTGTCAGTTTGCTTCGTGAACATTAATTACCTGACCAACAGTGGTGAGTCACTTTGTAGTCAGCTGTCCCTGTAGTGTCGATCAATAAAGTCCCCTCTAAGTCTCCAGTAAGACTTTAAACCTGGCAGAATAAAGTCAATAATTATTTATAATTATGAAGCATGTAAGCCAGTAACTTAAATAAAGCTCATCTATAATATAAGGCAATGTCTAAATACTAAGAATATTCGGTATGTTCACTTTTATAAAGCTACAAGACAAATCTATTAGGTTTGAAGCTTCGATTTATTCAAGATGCTATAAATGCTTAATACAAAGCACTAACATCAGAGCATATTAGAAACACTGCTATAGCTAGCGAGACATCGAAGCTGTCATCACTGTTCTGTGTTTGAGATCAGAAAAGTAAGCCATAGTTTTACAACTGTATGTGCCCAGGCCCTTATATAGCAGAATATGAAACAGGGGGCTGAGCTCTGCTCCTAAATATAACCAACCACTCATGATTTCCCAAAATGTCCATCCATTGAAGATACATGATGTATTAGTAATTCAGGAATTTAAAAAAAAATCTTTCCACAACCAATTCCATTCAGGATGCTATAGCACAATAGCATAGTCTGGGTGGCTTACATCTTATATAGCAGAATATGAAATAGGGGGCTGAGCTCTGCTCCTAAATACAACCACTCATGATTCCCCAAAATGTCCATCCATTGACGATACACAATGTATTAGTAATTCAGGAATTTAAAAAAAAAACCTTTCCACAACCAATTCCATTCAGGATGCTATAGCACAATAGCATAGTCTGGGTGGCTTACAAACAACAGAAACTGATTTCTCGTGGTTTTGGAGGCTGGGAAGTCCAAGATCTAGGCTCCAGCAGGTTAGGGACTTGCTGAGAAACTGTTTCTTAGTTCTTAATCAGCTGCCTCCTCACTGTCATCACTGGGCAGAGGGGCTCTACTCCCATTGGGAGGGCTACACCCTCATGACTTAATCAATAGGCAAAAGCTCCACCTCCTGATATTAGCACACGGGGGATACAGTTTAACATGTGAACTGCGTGTTGGGCACAACCATTTAGTCTATAGCCAACAGGCTTATGTTTCCATAGAAATTTAGACATGATACTCAAAACAAGAAATGGTAGATATTGATAACTCTAAAAATGCCAATTACTTTTTAGATAGGAGAGTAAATGCTCCAATAGGCCAATTTGACACATTGAAGATTTCAAAGCAAGTAATTAATTTTTTACTAATTTATTTTATTAGAACAAAGTTGTCTCCATATGTTGACATATGTTGATTATACATTTGTTATAGTGTTCAAGACATTGTTGATGTTAATGGCTAGAAAAACCTTCAGATGATTCACTTATTTGAACTGAACTTTTATTTATTTTTCTTAAAACTAGTCAGACCTAGAAATTCCAATATATAAAATATTGCATTAGAGTACTACAATTAGCTCCCAACCTATGGTCATTGCCTATAAAAATTAAATCAAGAATCTAGAAAAACCATAGTATAATCAAATACCACAGTACATCTTAACCTAATAAAAAACAAATAATATA
>NW_006289214.1:2857782-2885223 GCF_000327345.1 Myotis davidii
TCTGAATAAAAAAGGAATAATATATAGACAGTAAAATGAGCTGGATTCTTTAAAAAGGCATAATAATAGAAATTATATTAAAATATAAGCCAGGATTTAAATTAAAGGAATAAGAATGAAACACATGACATATCTGTTTAAATGATTTCATACTTTTATTTATTTTTCTTAAAACTAGTCAGACCTAGAAATTCCAATATATAAAATATTGCATTAGAGTACTACAATTAGCTCCCAACCTATGGTCATTGCCTATAAAAATTAAATCAAGAATCTAGAAAAACCATAGTATAATCAAATACCACAGTACATCTTAACCTAATAAAAAACAAATAATAACTAATGTAGAAAATGAAAAACTATAATATCTAAGTTTGTATATCATGTTTTCTGAATAAACAAAGAAATAAAATATAGACAGTAAAATGAGCAGTATTCTTTAAAAAGGCATAATAATAGAAATTATATTAAAATATAAGCCAGGATTTAAATTAAAGGAATAAGAATGAAACACATGACATATCTGTTTAAATGATTTCATTTATCACGTTCCTATTTCATTTCAATAGTCTTTAAATAGGTAGCATATAATTTGGAATAAATTGAGTACATTTGTCATATTCTCATGTTTATTTAACCGTATAGACCTAAGGTTTTAAAAAATAATCTAGTGAAAATGACTTTATATAAATACTAGAGGCCTGGTGCATGAAACTTGTGCAAGTGGGAGGGGGGTGTCCTTCAGCCCAGCCTGCAACCTCTTGCAATCTGGGATCCCTCGGGGGATATCTGACTGCCAGGGATCCCTGTGCAATTGGGCCTAAACTGGCACTTGGACATCCCTCCTAACCATTCATCTGCCTGCCTACCTGATCTCCCTAACCACTCATCTGCCTGCCTGATCACCCCTAACTGCCTCTGCCTGCCTGCCTGATCTCCCCTAAGCACTCACTTGCCTGCCTGATGCCCCTAACTGCTCGCCTGCCTGCCTTATTGCCCCTAACTACTCTGCCTGCCTGCCTAATCACCCATAATCACTCATCTGCCTGCCTGATAACCCCTAATTACTCTGTCTGCTTGCTTGATGCCCCTAACTTCTCACCTGCCTGCCTGATTGCCCCTAACTGCCTCTGCATTGGCCACCGCCACTTGGGCTTTGTCCATAAGGACCTCTGGAATGACATTCAGAAGGTCGTTCGGCTGTTCAGTCTAATTAGCATATTATGCTTTTATTATTATAGATTATTATAGATAAGGCACATCCAGTGTGTTATGTAAATTTTGCCATATATATTCATGCTTAAATTAATTCTTTTGTAAAATATTTATAATCTTATACCATAGCAAATGTTATACTTTTCAGGTAATTTTTTGATTTTTTTTGGCATGTTAAGTTAAATTTACCTTTAAGTACCATTGAAGACAGTAATCTAAACCAGATTGGGAGTGGGGTGTCCTTCATCCCAGCCTGCAACCTCTTGCAATCTGGGATCCATTGGGGGATATCTGACTGCCAGGGATCCCTGTGGGATTGGGCCTAAACTGGCAGTTGGACATCCCTCCTAACCATTCAAATGCAAAAAAATCTTTTCCTACCTAGGCCTCTGCATGCTGATAATTATATTAATTTTATAATTTATAGATATAGATATCAATTAAGAACCTGGGATTTTGGAAGCTAGATTTGAATCCCACTTTGCCACCTATAACCTTGGGCTAATTACCTATTTTCTTCATGTCTTAATTTTTCCTTCTATCAAATGGAGACTTTTACTTCTTATATTGTACATATATCATAAGACATATCTCATGGAATTGTTTTGGGGGTGAAATAAGGTAATACTTATATTATGTAAATTTTGCCATATATATTCATGCTTAAATTAATTCTTTTGTAAAATATTTATAATCTTATACCATAGCAAATGTTACAATTTTCAGGTAATTTTTTGATTTTTTTTTTTTGGCATGTTAAGTTAAATTTACCTCTAAGTACCATTGAAGACAGTAATCTAAACCAGATGGGCACATGAATAATTGCAGTCAATTATCATTGATTCTTAGAAAGTGTTGCTTATATATACTAATATACTTTACTCAGTAGAGAAAGAAATGAAACAGAGTGCTTTGTATTAGGCATTTTCTAACCATTCACCTGCCTGCCTACCTGATCTCTCTAACCATTCATCTGCCTGCCTGATCACTCCTAATCACCTCTGCCTGCCTGCTTGATCTCCCTTAACCACTCACTTGCCTGCCTGATGCCCCTAACCGCTTGCCTGCCTGCCTGATTGTCCCTAACTCCCTCTGCCTTGGCCACCGCCACTTGGACTTTGTCCATAAGGACCTCCGGAATGACATTCAGAAGGTCGTTCGGCTGTTCGGTCTAATACATGAGATAGCTGAAAGAATCCAAGAAAAATACTTGTCGGCCTAAATTCATATATATATATGAATTTAGAGAATTTAGAGAGAGAGAGAATATAATAAATCCATGCTTGATTAACACTAACGCTTGAATAGATGGAAATGAAAACACATTTAATTTACATTCCTTGAATATTTTCAAGAGAGTGCTGCTATACAAACTCTGAGACATCGACATTATCATTATCATTCACATAGCTAATTTTATTCACACATGTTTATGTTGGCCATCCAACCTAGTTTGCCCAGGATAATCCAGTTTACATCTGTGGTCTAAGAATAACTACTAAGAGGACCCACATTCAATATTAAACTAGCCTATTGTGGTTGACAAATTATTTGACCACTCTACTGATTATTAAATAAGAACTTTATTATATTTTGAATGAATTTAACAATTGATTTCTAAAACAATAACTTTTGTACATGAACAAAGAACATTAATTTGTCAGCTAATACATGCTCATCCAGTCAGTAAATGATAGAGACAGGGGATAAACTCAGATGCCTGAACCCTCCTACCAATGCACACAAGGTGATTTAGCCTTTCCGACAAATTGATTGACCACTCTACTGATTATTAAATAAGAATTTTACTATATTTTGAATGTAATTAACAATTGATTTCTAAAACAATATCTTTGTACATGAACAAAGAACATTAACTTGTCAGCTAATACATGCTCAGCCAGTCAGTAAATGATAGAGTCAGGGGATAAACTCAGATACCTGAACCTTCCTACCAATGCACACAAGGTGATTTAGCCTTTCTCAATGGAGTGAATTTTAATACTGTAATTCAAGAGAAACAATTGTATGCAACTTACCCTGGGTGACAAGTACAGTTCTTTTAGTGGAGAAATGAAAAATCTTTGATATGCACTGGGGCAAAGCAAATGTTGAAATAATCCAGTTGTGTTTTAGAAAGGGAAAGTGTGTGAAATGCATTAAGGAGAGAAGAGCACTGCACTTGGAGGTAGAAAAGTGAGCATATTTGCAAAAGTTTACTAATAAGCTTTCTTTCAGAGAGCAGGTTGGCAGCTGTGGTGGGGTGAGCATTGAGGGGCTGGGCTGGGGGGTTGGAGGGATTGAGAAAAAAAGAAAGAGAAAAGAAAACTCATGGGCATGGACAGCAGGGGTGAGGTTGGGGGCAACTGATCAATATTGATGCATTCATTTTTCTAATTCTCTTTCCTTCTCCCTACCTCTCTCTCTAAAAATAAATATAACCCTATTTTTTTTAAAAAATTAATGTAGACTTAGTGGTTCTTCAAAGATGCCTCCACCTTAATTTTATTATTTTGTTGTTGTTGAACACAGAAAATCTTAATCCAACTCACTCATTCCAGCACTTTCTAATCTTGTATATTCAATATTTTAGGAATAGAGTTTATGTCATATATAAATCTTATCCCTTTATAATACACTTGAATCTTAACTATTAGTATGTTATCCTATGGTATTTTATAAGTTTTTAAATGGCATTTAAAATAGGTATATGCAAACTGATGAACAAAAGAGATCTATCGACATAGAAATCTGGAAGAGACTGCTGAGTCTCAGAGGGAAGGTGGGGGTGGGTGAGTGGGTGGGAAGAGATCGAAAAACTTGTATGGACACAGACAATAGTGTGGTGAAGGCATGAGGTGGAGCAGGCTAAATAGGGTCAATGGGGGGAAAAAGGAGACAAATGTAATATGTTTAACAACAAATATTAAAAATGATAATAAAATAGTTATATACATTGTAAAAATGGGTATTATACAATTTGAGAAAGGATAAAAAGTAAAGATATTAAAAAGAGAAAGAAAAAGTATTATTTGCTGATATAATAACCTATTTGGCAAATTTAAGACAATCAACTAAATGTCATCCTAATATATAAAAACCCTGGGTCTGTCATGACCAGAGGTTCGACCAACTGGAAGCCAGTCCTGCAACCCAGCGCTGACTGCTGAGGGGACTGCAGATCAGATCCAGAGAGAGGCCTGAAGAAAGAAGCAGGGTCTGATCCATAGCCTCTGTGGCAGCAGTTGATCAGCACTTGCCTCTCTCTTTCTAGCCGCCATGCCTCCATTTCTCTCCAAGCCTCCACCAGGGCTGCTGATCAGCCCCATCTTTTTGATCAGGCCCCATTGATAGATGCTGACTGGCATAAGAACTGACCAATCAGAACCAAATTGGCCAGCAGAGGAGGGCAGTTGGGGATGAGATCAGGCCAGTAGGGGAGGGCAGTTGGGGGGGACCAGGCTGGCAGGGAAGGGCAGTTAGGCATTAATCAGGCCAGCAGGGGAGCAGTTAGGGGGTGATCAGGCTGGCAGGCAGAAGTGGTTAGGGGCAATCAGGCAGGCAGGCAGGCAAGCGGTTAGGAGCCAGCAGTCCCAGATTGTGAGAGGGATGTCTCACTGTTGGTTTGGGATTAGGCCTAAACCAGCAGTCAGACATCCCTCCAAGGTGTCCCAGATTGGAGAGGGTGCAGGCTGGGTGAGAGGCACCCCCCCCCCAAGTGTACAAATTGTGTGCATTGGGCTTCTAGTTAGAAATAAAAAGGCCTATTTAATTAGCAACTATCTTATAAGCATCTACATGAGCATTAGCCATCATCCCTCCACTAAAAGATATTACTTCTTAGCAGATTTCCTATTTTGTAACATCTCTATTTATCTTTAATTTTAATTCTATATCTTTAGCAGTAAGGTCTTTTATATAAGTAGTAAGCCCTCAATATTTTGTAAGTACATAAGTACATATATATGTTTTTGTGTATATGTGAATGGAAGCTTGGGATTTACAAAATCCAAAAGTTCTTGTTATACAAATTGGTGTTTACCCATCAAATTGCCCAGTTGAGATTGGCTTTTGAAAAACAGGAATTTTCCCCCCAGATTTGATCAAGATATAACTTCTTCTGACTCAATATATATATTTATATACATATAATTTATATACATTACATATATAATAGCTAAGATATATGTATATTTATATATATATAAATCTTAGCTATTATATATGTAATGTAATCTTTTTATAGTTTTAAAAGGAAGTCATTATTGAATTATCTATGTTATGAGATGATTACTATTAATTTGCTCTATGTTCTCCATTATAATTGTTATAGCCTTCATTATTTCATCCCATTAGTCTTTCTTGGATGTCAATATATTCAATATCATTGTGAACTTTTCAAGCCTGACCTTCTTGATTTACTTCTTGAGGCTATGAAGAGATATTACCACTTGCATCCTTCTGAAATGTAAAATAATGGATTGAAAGTACATTGATGAAAAAACAGTTAACCTTTTGGTTTGGAAAGAGCAGCTGCATTTATGTCAGAAGAGCTCATTAGTATGTTCCTGTAGATTTACTAAGGACAAATCTAAAAACCTGCTTTTACAGATTATCTCAAAACTGAAATCAAGAATACCTAAAAAACTGGCCTGGCACTGGTTGTTTGAATTTCCAAAACTTAAGGAACCATTTCTTCTATTAAAAAAAAAAAATTCAAGATCAGTGTCTGTTCTTAGTTTCTAACATGCAGATTATTTCTCTGGATCAAGGCAATCTAAGTAGGAACAAATATTTCTAAAGGATCATAAAGTATTAAAAATAAGTTTCCTTTCCAAACAGATTTTTAATAAAATATATATGTAAATGCTAAGTAGAATATCAAATCTATAACTACCTTCGATAAACATTTTCATGTAATATAAGTGCAATATATTTTATCTTAGCAAGTAATCAGTTAATAACTTTATTAAATTTTATGTTCAGTATATTCTACATCGGCATTCTAAAAGTGGTTTAATTGAAGACATCCTCCTCTTGTGGTACAATGTGTAAGAAAAATATTTCTTGCTCTTTCTCTTTATGCTCATTCCCTCTTATCTCATTTCATCTTATGCCAACCCCTGGCTTCATCTTTACTCTCAATGCTCAGCCTTCTATCAAAAAAATCTAGTATCGTTGGTTGTCAAAATTTTTTAAAAAATTAGAGATTATTAAAGATAAATCCTCATTCAAAGCATGAAAGGGTCTCATTGGATCTTCCTGACCAATGGAATATGGGCTGAAATAATATACAGCACTTCCACACCTGGACTATAAAAAGCCTCCTGCAGTGATTGTCATTCTTTCTTTCAGCGTACACACTTGGTACACACATGTGGGAAATGATGGCATTACACAATGGAAGAATCCATTTGGCAGGAGGGATCAGAGCCATTTGCTAATAATGTGGAGCGGGGATATGAGAGTGTAATAAGATTAACATCAAACCTTTGCTATTGGGAATGTATATGTTGTAGTGCCTGTCTTTGTTTACCTAAACCACTTTACTGAGTGATTCTTGTAGTCTTCTCAAGAGGTGATTCTGTCCTCCTGGATGGCCTTCTTATAAGTGAGGTGGAAATGGAGTCAGTTTGCTGTTAGGAGAACATCTCCTCCCCTGCCCTTCATATCTGAATTCAGTCATTAAACAGCGATGTATGTAAGTGTCAGGCACTTTCAGAAACCGTCTGTCTGTGAATACAGACATATTTCATCCCAAGGTCACTCCTGTAAATGCACTCCCAAGATTTTAAGACTGGCCTCACTCATTCTAAAACTAAAGTAATTTTTTTTATTTCACTGTCTCTATACATAATAAATTTAAACCTGATTTTCTTTACCTTCTCACTTTCTTCCAGTGATAAAACAACTTTTGATGCTTTATCTGAACGACTGTCTACCATATGACAGTTACTTTTCTCACTCATAATGGTTCCCCTTATGTCCCAGAAGAGCCCGCATCTGTCAAATGATCAATACACCACTCTACACAGTCTGCTTCACTTTACATATCCTACAGCAATTATTCAATCTGCTGTCACCCAGTTGGCCTTCTTGTTCTTCAAGCAGACCAGAGAAGCCATGGTTACAGAGCTCTGGGAGCTAAATGACTGAGTATTTCCCTTTCTTCAAATCTCTGCTCAAATGCCACCCTCTCCATTAGTTCTACCTTGGCAACTCTAATTAAAATTGTACCATCCACAATAAGAATTGCCCCTGATCTTCCTTACCTTTGTGTATTTTTTAAATCTTTTCTTCAGAGAGCATTGTCAGCTGTTGTACTATATAATTTACTCCTGCAACCCACATTTCTGTCTGACCGTATTTTTTTTTGTCATTCCCAACCTGATGGTTGCCAAGCAAAGTTCTCAAGATACAAAATGAGACAAACAAGAAGGCAATAATTATTCCTGGGAGAGAAAGGATCAACCATCAGTGAGTACCCAAAAGCAAACATGTAAGTCACAAATGAAATATTGAATTCTTACGAATGTTTTTTATCTGCCCGTCTGAATTTGGAAAGGAAAGAACAACATGAAATTTTACTTTCCTCTCTTCACCAGGCACTATACAGAGAGAGCTGGGGGAGCTGACTTTGATAAGAATTCTTACCTTTTGCTGACTTCGGTCAGTTTTCCCAGGTCCCAGAGCAAGTGGTGTGTCCCAACAGATGACTCCAGAAACTGTAGAGAAAGGACAAAAAAAAAATTCCCCTACCTTAGGAGCTCTTGGCTGTCTTCTTTTTGCTAAGGCACCTCATAAATAAATAAGCTTATCTAGGTTAAAAGTTCTCCACTGTGGCCACTGTAATTCAAAATTGTATTTGGCAAAATTAACTTGCTTTTTCAGCCTTAAGTAATAATAATAATTATTATTATTTTAATCTTCACATTGGGCCCAGTCAGGTTTAAGTCAGACCTGGTATGACCCAGACTGAGGCCAGTTTCTAAGTCAGACCCAGTTTGACTGCAGAACTTGTCCTGCTTTTTCAGTTGGACCTGGCCAAGGAAAAGAAATGCTCAAAATAAGACTGAAGCTCATTAATACAAAAGCTGAGGAGCTAAGATCCCAGGGGGACTTACCTACCACTTCCAGAGGCAGCGAGAAAGTGGAGCTCCAGGGTTGAACAGGAGCCTACCTCTGGCTGCTCAGTGCTTCTGGGGAGTGTCTGGGGTCTACTTCCGTTTTGTCTTTTGGCACCAGAACTGTCAAAAGATAAACAGAGGCATATTGAAAATTTTAAGAGTTTATTGAGCAAAATCGCTTTGAATTAGGCAACATACTTTCTAGCAGATAGAAAGGAGCTCTGAGGAGCTGTACAAAATAAAAGATTTTTATAAGTAATGGGAACAGGAACAAAACATAGAAGTTATACTGGGCAAAAAGAAAACTTGGGTTGGTAATAACCTGCAATGCTACTTTCCTTTAGAGCAGTGGTTCTCAACCTTCCTAATGCCACGACCCTTTAATACAGTTCCTCATGTTGTGGTGACCCCCAATTTCATTGTTACAAATTGAACATAATTGAAGCATAGTGATTAATCACAAAAACAATATGTAATTATATATATGTTTTCTGATGTCTTAGGTGACCCCTGTGAAAGGATCGTTCGACCCCCAAAGGGGTCGCGACCTACAGGTTGAGAACCGCTGCTTTAGGGGATGGCAAGAGTCTATCAGGCAGATTGCCTAACTAGTTCTGATCTGAACTACAGTTAAGTTAAATTTGCTTAGTGACATGGAGCTTAGCATAAGCAATCCCATTTTGGGGCCTGTTGTCTTGTTTTTAACAATATAACACTCTGATATTTTCATTATGTTGTATCTGTAAAGGACAGAAAATAGAAGTAGAAAAAAATGTTAACGTAATGCATTTGCTGTTGTTGATTAATAGAAAACAACATGTTTACTTTCAGGTTGTTTCCATGAGACTGAAAATATCAAAAAAATTTTAATTCTTGGTTCCTCAGAATCATACAATTATATTTTATACATAAAGTTTTGTTAAGTAAACATTCCATACATTACCTGGGCTTCTGTATTTATGCATAAAATCCAATAATAACGGTGTAAGAAATATTTAAAAAATCTCTATGTAAGTATACATGAACATCAATGTATGTATGAACATATATTTATATACAAATATTAACACATGTATGCATACATTATAATCATTTTGCTGAAAATTATTTACTTGAATGATAAAATCTGAGCTATTTCTTGGAGTTCTTTAGGTGGGAACTGAGATAGTCATTTGAAGATAGGTTTAAAATAGTAGGGGCATTGGATAGTTCAATATCACTGGTACTCGATTTAGACAGTGAATTTTTTGTTGGTGTTGCTTTTCACTATGTTTTAAAATTTATTTAAGAGAAAAGAAACATTAATTGGCTGCCTCCTGCACATCCCCTACTGGGGTTCTAGCCCAAAACCCTGACAAGGTATTGAACAGGTGACCTCTCAGTGCATGGGATGATGCTCAACCAACTGAGCCACACAAGCCAGGGCATGAATGCTTTTCTTAAGGATAGAAAAACACTCCTAGTATAAAGTGCATGGGAGGTCAATACCATTGACTGGGAAATAATATCAAAGTCAGATATCCATAAAAGAACTGATGCGTGGCACTTTACTCAAAAGGCTAAACACGATTTAAATGTAAATTTCCCAAACATAAAAATGACTCTTAATAATAAATGTGGCCAGGTCAATATGGCTCAGTGACTGACCATTGACCCATGAACCAGAAGGTCATGGTTTGATTCTCCATCAAAGCGCTTGCCCAGGTTTTAGGCTCAGTCCCCAGTGGGGAGTGTGCAGACAACAGCCAATCGATGATTCTCCCTCATCATTGATGTTCCTATCACTCCCTCTCCCTTACTCTCTTAAATCAATAAAAATATATATTTAAAAATAATGAATACGAAGTCAGGCAGCAAAAATACAAAGAGAATGGGTCAACATTAGAGATATGTCACAGAATACTATAGAGGACATATTTTTATTCATAGTTTCAATTATATTCAACTGTCAGTCTTGGAGCAGAGGGAAGATGGAAGCAAATGTGTTCTTTGGTGTAAAGAGAATAAAGCTGTAAATGTATTTTGAGATAAGCCTGTGGAGCTATAAACTTCCCTCCCAGGACTGCTTTCATTGTGTCCCATAGAGTTTCAATTGTTGTGTCTTTATTGTCATTAGTTTCCAGAGGTGGCTTTGGGGTGAAATGTTCTGAAGATGTCAATTAAGTCCATCTGATCCATTGAGTCATTCAGGGTTGCTGTTTCTTTGATGATTTTCTGTTTAGACTAGACGATTTATCCAGTGATGTCAGTGGTGTATTAAAGTCCCCTACTATGATTGTACTGCTGTAGATGTCTCCCTTGATATCGTCCAGAAGATTTTTTGTTTGGTTGGTTTTTTTTTATGTATTTGGGTGCTCCTGCATTGGGTGCATATATGTTTATCAGGGTTATATCTTCTTGTTGCATCGGATACAAATTTGAAGAAATAATACTTACCTTCAAGAATTCCATAGAAGCAATCTCCTACCCTGAATAAATTTAAGGAAGGGAAAGTCTTTGCAAAGGTCAGTATGGGACAATGGTTTTTTTTAAACTCTTGATATCGCCCAGAAGTTTTTTTGTTTGTTTGTTTGTTTTTTAATGTATTTGGGTGCTCCTGCATTGGGTGCATATATGTTTATCAGGGTTATATCTTCTTGTTGCATCGATCCTTTTAGCATTATGAAGTTGCCTTCCTTATCTCTTGTTATGGCCTTCACTTTGAGATCTATTTTGTCAGATATAAATCTTGCTACCCAAGCTTTTTTTTTTTTTCATTTCAATTTGCCTGGAAGATATATTTTCATCCCTTCACTTTCAGTCTGGTCTGAGCTCCAACATTTACAAGGACCTCATACAACTTAGCAAAAGGATGATAAACAACTCAATCAAAAAATGGGCCATAGACCTAAATAGACACTTTTAGAAAGAGGACATTCAGAAAGCCAAGAGACACATAAAAACATGTTCAAAGTCACTAATCATCCAAGAAATGTAAATAATCAAAACAACAGTGAGGTACGAAGGAATTCTTACCATTTGCAACAGCATGGATGGAACTGGAGAGCATTATACTAAGCAAAATAAGCCAGTCAGAGAAAGATAAATATCACATGATCTCACTAATTTATGGAATATAATAAACAACATAAACTGATGAACAATATCAGATCCAGATACAGAGAATCATCGATCAGACTGTCAAACCTCAGAGGGAAAGTAGGAAAGGGGGGAGTAAAGGGGAGAGATCAACCAAAGGACTTGTATGCATGCATATGGACACATGACTTCTTTCAAGAAGTGTCCTAACCAATGGACACAGACAACAGGGGGTGAGGACATGAGTTGGGGAGTTGGGGGCAATTAGGGGATAAGGACACATATGTAATACCTTAATCAATAAAGAAAAAAAATAAAGTAAAATAAAAATTGCTATAATATTGAAAAGAAAAAAAAAAGCTATAAATGTAAAGAAATCCATTAGGGAAAACATAAGATTCAAAGCTAAAAATCATGAGGATAATATTTTGCTTAATGTATTTTAAAAATATGACAATTAATATAACCTATCCAACAACAGACCAAAAACAGAATTAAAATTCAAGATATTTTTTGCTTTAGTTCAATGTTCTTTCCATTGTACCATACTACCATTATATATGACGTACTATATTATATCCTGTTACTTTTTTAAAAATGAGTGAGGAATTATAAATATCCCTCCACTTATTTGTGTTTTGCTCGTTTTGTTGGTCAAATCCAATAATGATAAAAGTGGTAGTTACATTATTTTTATTTTATCCACTCACTCCTTAATATTTATTTAAACAACTACCAGCCTGAATAAGCCATTGATAAAATATGATGCATATTATTATCCTATATAATAAAAGCCTAATATGCAAATTGCCCCCTCGACCCGTAGTTCTGCCGGGAGTTCAACCGCTCACTATGACGTGTGCTGACCACCGGGGATTGGTACTGCCCATGGCAGGTGTTGGCAATGTGGCACTGGCAGCGGACAGCAGTGGAGGCACTGCAGGCCCCGATGGGCCCCAAAGAGAGTGGGACTGGGGCAGGATGGTGGAGCAAATGAGTGGTTGGCACCAGGCCAAGGTGGGTGCAAGCCATTAGTTGATGGGAAGGGCTGTTGTCCCACTGATCTAATCACCCTGCCAAAGCCCACAGGCTCCCAAGAACTGAGAGAGCTGGGCAGAGGCCCAATGCCCCACTGATCTGATGCAGGGCGACCAGCAGCAGTGGCGGGGGGTGGGGCCACTGCCCAGCTCCTGTAGCCAGGTGGTGGCAGGGTGATTGGTGGGGCGATCCGGCCCTGCAGGCGGCGACCAGTGGCAGCAGCAAGGGGGTGGGAGGCAGGCATCCAGGGAAAGAAAGGGAGTACCCCGCCGGCAGCCAGCAGCAGCTAGGTACCCTACCAGTGCACAGGTTTTGTGCACTGGGCCTCTGGTATTTATATAATTTTATTTATTTAAGGAGTATATTACATTATTCCATACCACTTCCTAAGTTTTTTGTTGTTCATCATGGCCACTTAGCTACATTTGGTGACTTAAAAATTGCTGCTTTCTTGAAACTTGACAATAAGAACTTTTTGAGTTCTAAAGAGATTTATAATCTGGCTCAGCAAGGTACCCATATGTAAAGCATATACATGGCATATAATAGAGTTTTCTACTTAAAGTCAAAATGAGGGATACAGACAATAGTGTTATAAGAAAGAAGAAATGAGAGGAGCTGTGATCAGGAAAGGGTTGGTGGGTGTAATAGTGGACGTTATGTGCAGGATATTAAAAGACTGATTTGATTTCTTGAAGTGATGCCTTTATTGAAGCAAATGACACACTTATTAATGACATAGGCTTCCATTATCTGATTAAATGCTTGACTTTACTGACCTGTTACTTTACCTTTGAGACTTCATTTCCTACCAGGCTAGCACAATGTTCCATGTGAAAAGAAAGGTCAATGCTAATCAGAACACTTCACAAGGTTATATCAAATACTGGCTAATTTTAAAAACTTTGTGGGGTTTTTTTTTATAGAAACATGTTTTTCTGTTGCTTTTACTTTGTTTCTTGAAAGAAGTCATGCTTTTTTTAGGCTAGATGCAGCAAGTAAAATGCATGAGTGCTTATTTTATTTTAGGTTTGGATTAGATGAGAAAAATAGATAGGGCATTCAGAATGCCCTTCCTCACCTTGCAATGAATCTGACTCATAGGCAATTTATAGCAACACGTACAGTTTTAAAAGTTGCTGCAGTAACAGTCAGCAGTCAAACTATTATAATTTAAACTAAGATGCCCCTAGAGAACACATTTTACAAGAAAGCTAAAATTTATTGAAAAACAATGTGAGTTAAGTTTTTCATTCATTGTATTTCTATTCCTGAGAAAAGCAGTGGCAATAACACTTGTTAAATTGGTATCCTGCTTGATGCTTTTGCTGTGAAAGTTAAATGTTCAGTTTTAACAACCCAAGGCAAGGTCAGAATTATACAGCTTTTTTGTCCACCTTCTCAGATATAATACATCCTTGAGAACATTTCCAAGTATTTCAATATTTTGCACCTTTGATTAAATATGAAAGTGTCCTTTTTGTTCTTATAGAAATTTTCAGAAATATCTAAGTTACAGAAAGGTGTAGCATTGTATACAAATAAAGTCATGATCAAGTGTACCTGGTAATCAAAGCAAAATGACAAAATAATATAATAAAAAGAGCCACCAGGATTTTACATACATAAAAAAAGCCTTTGTTGTGAATTTAATTTTTTTTTTACTATGTTCATTAAGAAAACACTTTTTATTATGGTATTGGTTTAATAGTTAAACAGACATGTCATGGTTGAAAATGAACAAAGCATAAAATCAAATACAACTAACAGCATGTTTATTATTTCTGTTTTGATGTTTCTGTGATTATTTGGGTTCAAATATAAGGTGAACAATCATCTTGGATTGCCTCAGAGTCCCAGTCTAAACCTTCATTCCAGAATCATTATTAGTAGTACCAATTTCACTCTAAACAAATGAAATGGATGATAAATTATATAGTCATATTTTTATGGGTTATATTTTAAGAAGGGTTCAATCCTTTTTTTGGAATTGCAGCTTTATTCACTAGTTCCTGTAATCATGTTATGTCATCTTTGAGGAGTATCATTGACATTACAAAAGTCTCAACAGAATTAGCAGTTATGGAGAATTAAGATCTCTAAGGAGATGCTTCTTCACATTCATCATCATTTGGTTGAGACAATAATAAAGTTACTTTTTAGTTTTCATTATCATTATAAAGACAAACATGAATATTTTACAAATCTTAACAAATCTAAAGTCAGAATGGACAATAACCAAGGATTGGTGTTATCATCTAGGTACAATATTTTATAAAACAATTTTAAATGTATTTTTTTTTATTTTCTGTAGCATAGTTTTTATGTCTTTACATATTTGTTATCCAATTATAATACAATAATCTATCGCTAATTTTATCTTTAAGATTACCACATAAGCACTTATTATTAAGATTACTGGTAAACAGCCACATCATAATGCTTTGAATAAATATACTAATGTTTATTTGTTATTTTGTTATTGAACTTTGACTTTGATTCCAAACTCTTAGATGTCGTAAACAATAGTTTTACCAACATGTTTATCTATAGGATTTGTTTTATTTTATTATTTTTCATATCATGATTTTAGGATTTTTATCCTAAATTCTGTTAAAAATTTTAAATGAAAAATACACAGAATTTTAGATAATTGATTGTTTATTGAAAAAAATAGTTGTCCTAATTTATACTATCATGATTCTTTTATGAGCTTATACAAGCCCTGAATCTTTGAGGACATCAAGTATTATTCCTTAAAAATACATGCTAGTTTGCTTCAATGTGCCCTTCTTTAATTATTGATTCAAATAAACATAGCTTTCATATTTTTCTATTTTTTTATTTATTACTTAAAATCTTTTGTTAACTTAGATATCGTATTTTATAAGAAGATAAGCAAAATACATAAAATTAAACATAAGATATATTTTAAATCAAATATTTGGGTATATTATTGTAGGGACCCTGTCTAGACTATGCCAGATGCTCAAGGCCAATTAGAGTATAGAGGCCTTGTTCAGAGTATGCCAGATGCTCAAGGCTACTCTGAGCATGAGAATCTTAATCAGGGTGTCCAAGGACAAGAGCAAGGCCACAATAATCTTTATGTACACTGCACAAGCATGGCCTTCTATAACCCAGAGGACTGAGGTCACTTTTTTGGAAAGCACCCTCTTTTGTCTAAGTAGTATAAAGTTGTTACTGACCCTCTGGCAGCTTGCAGTTACTTGTTGAGGCTGCTCCTATGTAAGGCTAGACTGCTTAGTGGAAGACTACTGACCAACCAGTATGGGGACTGTATTATGGGGAAGATGCATTACTGAGCAGCAGGCTGCTGCTGTGGGTACAGAGGCTACTACCACTGTGTGGGAAAGATGTTTTGTTACCTAGCCAACGTGTTCCTACCTACTGCATGGGACTTGTCTTTGAAGCACTTTTTTGTCTAGTGGCTCCTTGTTAGCAATGGCCACAGGGCCACTAGCTTCTACAATAAAGATTCCTACAACCTCTCATATCTTCTCTGTTGACTATCTGGTGTCCTTGAAGGTCCAGCCCTGGCCGAGGGGCTCAGACCCAGCAGTTGGTGTAGTGGAGCAGGATGAAGGAACTGAGTTCTTGACAATTATATAAATTAGATTTAGTGAATGATGAGGGTTTTGTTTTTTGTTTTTTGCCAGGATATCAAGTAGTTGATAGGTAGCTGGGTAGATATGGATGAATATATGATAAAAGAAAGATCACACAAAATTGAAATATGAAATAATTTTTGTATTCACAGTTGCCCCTTCATATTTTTAGTAATAATTTTGCACCTGGTTTGCACAAGCATCATCTTAACCAATTAATTTAAACCACAGCTCAAAACTTATTTCTGGCAGTATTGGGTCTTGTGTGTTTTCCAAAACTCTCAGGGAATTCCAAAATTCAGCCAAGATTATGAATCTGTCATCTAAGCTAATGGATTTTCCATTAGTTAAAATTTCACTTTTGCAATGTAATGATTGTGTTATTGCCTAATTTTTATATAATAAGATAAATAATAATGTAATTACTATAACTGACCAGTAATCAAAATATAAATAATGAACAGATTTTCACATAGATTACAGATTTCAATGTACTGGAAAAAATGAATGAAAGAAGTGATGATTTTGCACAGATAGCTAAAAGAGAAAGTATGGACCTAGTAATTGGATTTAATGGTGAGTTATTTTATTTCTCTTTCTGTGGTATCTATTCTGACAACTGATTGTCAAATAGAAGGTAAAACAATCAATATTTTCATATGATTTATAAAGCATAGTGGCCCAACGAGTAAGCCAGTTATTATTTTGGCAAATTGTGCTAACTTATGTTTTTATATTTTAATCTATATAAATATAATTTTTACTAATCATTCAAAGTTGAATCAATCATAATGAAAGCCTGGAATATAATATTATTACTGAGACATTTTTTAAAGTCACACATAGTTAGAGACAGATCTTATTGCTGGAAGAAAGCAAATAAACCCCAAAACATTGTTGATATCACATAATATTAATGGTGTGAAATATTTAAGATAAATTTCCATCACATATTTGTATAGTGTATATATTTACTTACACTTGTGCAAAAGTTATTTTTATTATAAAAAAAAGCTTTCGGAATATTAGAGAAATATTCTGAAGAACTTTTTCATTTTTATCATCAAAAATTCATTTTAGGAAATATAAATATATATTTTAATTAGTAATACTGTATAAAACACAATTCTTACTTGAAAAGATACATTGAGAGTGAAATGTATGCTTAGAGTAAAAAGACAAATATTACTTAAATAAAAATGTCACAACTGGAGTTCAATCTAGAAATTACTTATTCAGTCCACACCATTGGTATTCCATCGTATGTCTCTTCATTTAATTCAGTGTTGGAGAAAAGAGTGATCATTCAAAATAAAATAAATTATATAAATTACATACACTTTTCAAATACTCTGAGAACAAATTGTCATAAACCATAAAATACTTAGATATTCCTTACTCAATTATGTTGTAGCTAGGTAGTTATACAGTTATAATTTTTCTTCATAAAATTTAAATATTATAATATTATGTCTCAAATTTTGCATTCCTTTTTATTTTACAATGATACATATGCAAGAATCCCTTTCTTAATTAGATCTTAGTTATATTTACATATTAAATTTTGCAGTTGGAAATTATTTTTGTATTTTTGTTCTAGAATGTATAATATGGAGGCTCCAAAATGTTTGTGTGCTTTTGTGTGTGTGTTTTTAAATGTGACTTTAGATAGAGAGGAAGAGAGAGAAATAGAGAAACATTGATGAGAGAGAAACAACAATAGGTTTCTGATCTCCTTAATATTTGCTTTTAAAATGGAACACAGAGAGATTTTGCTTTCAACACTACCTAGTAAAGTTGGCATGTTACACAAGTGTGGCATGCCATCTGTCTTCCCATTGGCTTCATGGGGTATGCCTAATCTTTTGATCTTATTAAAATTGATGTTTGAGTTCTTGCTTCTCAGGCTCAGTAACCTGATTTAGTCAAGAACCAAGAGACTGGATCTTCTTATCAGAGGTGGAAAGATTAAGGTCCAGTAGGAACATGAGACTGATCAATAGAATCTGGATCCCAGTGTATTATTTTTTCAATGAGAAATATTTGTATTGTGTACCAAAATGTTTGCTTCAGAGTAACCATCACTTTCTCTCTTCATGGGAAAGAATCAAAGAAAATATGAGAAAACAAATAAACATCACCCACAATGTAATCAATAGATGAAAACAGTTATAATTTTTCTTCATAAAATTTAAATATTATAATATTATGTCTCAAATATTGCATTCCTTTTTATTTTACAATGATACATATGCAAGAATCCCTTTCTTAATTAGATCCTAGTTAGATTTACATATTAAATTTTGCAGTTGGAAATTATTTTTTTTTATTTTTGTTCTAGAATGTATAATATGGAGGCTCCAAAATGTTTGTGTGTTTTTGTGTGTGTTTTTTAAATGTGACTTTAGATAGAGAGGAAGGGAGAGAAATAGAGAAACATTGATGAAAGAGAAACAACAATAGGTTGCCTCCTACACACACCCCCCACTGAGGATTTAGCTCACAACCCAGGCATGTGTTCTGACCAGGAACCAAACCAATGACTTCTTGGTGCATGGGATGATGCTCAACCAACTGACCCAACCAGCCAGGATAAGAGTACAAAATCTTACTATGTTAATTAGCCTTTAAGGTACTGTGGTTGGTGATTGTGTTGTTACCATAGACAAAAAATAAAAACGAATTTGGAAATACGGTACTGGCTGAGGACTCTTATTCCAAAGAGCACAAAAGACATATGGAAAGCCTTTACCAAGAACAGGAAAGATTTATAAAACATGTTTATTTGGTGGTTAAGTATCTTATTTGCCGCAGTCTTGTCTTTCCCTGCAGCTGCTAGGGTTCAAGGAATCTGGAAAAGGGGCGGTGCATACATTAATGAAGAGGCTAGAGAAGAAATATGAATTTGGAAGGCATGTGTGAAAGCCAGACGGAAACTTAGTTCTAGTGACTAAGCTCTACAAATCTCCGGACCCCTAGCTTTTTATTAACACGTTTTACCCTATAGCAAAACAGATATACATATCAAAGGTAAGGTTTGGTAAACAGTAAAAGATTATCAGGTTGGGGGAACTGCCCTCAGCTGTCTGGCAGCAACAAATAACATGTAGATTTTCAGCCCTGCTGAAGCCCCAAGTTCCATTAACCTTTTGATGAACTTCTTACATTTATGACATGCTGGAATTAGCCTCCAGCACTTATTCTACTAAATTAGTTATATATAAGACATGTCACATATTAAAACTGCCTCTAGATGAAGTCAGTCTACCACAGAACTTGCACTGTTCTGAGTTAGAAGAATATCCATCTTCATTGTGAGTAGGGTTCCGAAGATCATGCAAAGGAAGCCAGGTTCTTACACACATAAGAATACTTAAGAAGATCCTGCTCATCTTTGGTCCATAATACTCTGATAAGAATTTCATGCCTGGCTGGTTTGGTTCAGGGGATAGAGCATCAGCCTGTGGACCAAAGTGTCCCAGGTTCAATTTTGGTCAAGGGCACATGCCTGGGTTGCAGGCTTTGTCCAATGTGCAGGAGGCAGCCAATCAATGATTCCCTCTCATCATTGATATTTCTATTTCTCTCTTCCTCTCCCTTCCTCTCTGAAATCAATAAAAAATATATATTAAAAAAAAAAGAATTTCATACACCTTGAAGAACATGACCCTGCATCTTCTGTCTCCTGTGTGAGCACAGAAATCTTTTTAGAGGCTCAGAGCCTAGTACCTGTGGTCTAGCCTCCGGAGGTGTAATTCGTGAAACAGTCCCTCTCTAATGTTCTACAAGCAAACCTTGTCTAAGCATAATAAAAAACAAAACAACAACAACAAAAAAACATGTAATTTTAAAAAATCAAATGTTATGAAGGGCTTTTGTCATGATAAAAACTTTTTTAAAAACCTTTTTAAAAGAAGAAAACACAAGTATCAGGAAATGGATTGGTTGATAGTTAAAGCAAGAAAACAATGAGGGTGGATAAAACAGGAACAACGTACAAATAAATACCTTTGTTGATTGTTCTGCTGTAATTTGAACATGCTACTAAATTGTATAGCAGCAACAATTTTTAAAAGACTGAGAACTGATGGAAGGTAGATAGAAATGTTAAGGGTATGACAGGAACTATTCATTGAATCACAGCATCAAAGATTCATGTTTGAATGCTGGTGCCTATGACTGCCCTAGAAAACCACATGGCAAGTTGATTATCTGTTCCTGTTTATATGTCTGGGACATAAATTATTTACTTACAAAAGTAGAAGAAGCATTTGCATATGTATTCAGGCTAGGGGGATATTGTGATAGTCTATAAAATTTGGTGGGTTAAATTTTGAGTAATTATACACTATAGCAAGTTAGTAGAAAAACTTCTCAAAAGCTTAGAGATGAAAAAAAATATCTTACAATTTCCAGGAACAGGATAAGCCAACTGAATCCCATGTTACTGGTTAAGCCAATTTTGTAGAATGAAAAGTTGCTTTTCACAGCTGCTCTGTGGAAAAGAAAAAGAAAGCAAAAAACACACAACAATCTGATGAGGGAATGGAGACCACTTAGATACTGGAAATTAGGATATCAGGGTTATGCAAGGATTTCTTATACTGCACTCAGTTTGAACCCCCAGAAGGCAGTTTTCCCTATGTAAGACATAGAACCACACTTTAAATTCTCGGCTCTATGTGTGAGTAAATTTGCAGCACTGCTTCATATCATAGCACTGCTTCATGTACTGACTAGAAATTCAGACAAGGAGGTTGGAACAATTAGCAAATTGTATTTTTCTAGGGCTTCTCCAAATTTCTTAACTAACCCTCTTGTAATAACCATTTTGCAATATATACATTTATCAAGTGATCACATTTTACTTTAAACTGAAATAACCTTAATGTCAATTATATCTCAATAAAGCTAGAAAAACAAACAAACAAAAAAACCACAAGTGCATATTTTATCATTTACTTTCAGTTACCACTTCAAATAAAAGTACTTTATTTATGCTAATAAACATTTTGTGAATTTAAAAAAAAAAATAAAAGTATTACTTTGTGGATTGGAAGGGGCACTAGGCCTCAAGAATAAACCGTGCAACCCATTTCTTGGATGTCTGCCAGTGCTGTCACAGGGAAATGTTACAGGGAAACAAAACATGTTGTAAATATTTGTGATCCATCCTTTCTTACAATGTCTGAAGAGGAAGAACTGTTTTCTTTTCTGGCAAAACAATTAGCATTCACTAAACCGGATATTGATGGAACACACCACCTGTCAATTCTTGAGAGGGGTAAGGAGATAAAAAGGGTTCAAAAAAGGAGAATTGTGAAAGTGGGATATATAAAGGAGAAAAAGGAAAAGGAAGCTGAGTGAGTAAACAACTGTTAGAAAGAATACAACAGTTGCCGAAGCCGGTTTGGCTCAATGGATGGAGCGTCAGCCTGTGGACTGAAAGGTCCCAGGTTCGATTCCGGTCAAGGGCATGTACCTGGGTTGCGGGCACATCCCCAGTAGGAGATGTGCAGGAGGCAGCTGATCGATGTTTCTCTCTCATCGATGTTTCTGGCTCACTATCTCTCTCCCTTCCCCTCTGTAAAAAGTCAATAAAATACATTAAAAAAAAGAGAATACAACAGTGAAGAGAGATATGTGTAAAGAAAAGGTTAGGAACTTTTTTTCTTTTTTACTTTTCTTTTTTCTTTTCTTTTTTTTAAATGCAATGCTGCCTTATTCATTTCCTGGAAGAAATCTACATTAAACTACTAAAATTACTTTTCAAAGGTTTAACATAGAATTTATGATTCTTTTAAATGTCACTTAATGCTGGAACCAGCCTTGAGATGGCTCCTGTACATTTGTACTTCACGTGTGTAAAGTGAAATGTGTATGAACAAATGACAGGCAGAAGAGGGAATGAGACGAGAGTAGCTAAGAGCGGGTGGCAGCTGGACATGGAGAGCCGCTGAGTCATTTTAATAGATGGGAAGCTATCCTGCCTGATAGTTTGCTCTACTCAGAGCAGCCACGGTGCCGAAGCTCAGGTCGCCCTTCTCTCTCCTCCACGGCCAAGCTTCCGAAGCTCTCCCCGGGCTTTTAAATCCATGATGTAAGACTGTTCAATGTTTCCATGGTTTAATATGTATCCTAATAATATATCCCATCCTAACTTTTTCTCTATCTTGGAAAACCAAATGGAAAGAATGATTATTTTGTTAGAGCAGGCAGATGGAAAGATAGGAGGTGGGAGAGGCTGGGAGTGGCGGCTGGGGCTTGGAAGAAATAAGTGTGAGACGTGACAAACTGGAAATAGACGATGGA
Organism: Myotis davidii; assembly: GCF_000327345.1. Lineage (NCBI taxonomy): Eukaryota > Metazoa > Chordata > Mammalia > Chiroptera > Vespertilionidae > Myotis > Myotis davidii. The sequence goes on from NW_006289214.1 coordinate 2,880,182, forward strand.
GGGGGCAGGCCCCTATGTGAGTTGGAAAGGTTCAGAGCCCTCTAGGATGTGGTCTAAATGATGGCTTAGCACCTAGACAAAGAGGTTTATAGCTTAAAGGTACATTTTTTTTTGAGACCTGAGGAAGGAGGTGACTGGCTCCTTGCCTATGGGCATTCCAGCCTAAAGGTATAAATCCTTTAAACTCCCAAATATTGGGGCACTTGGTCTCAGCTGACTTGCCCGCTCAGTCTTTTCTGAATGTATTGCTTTTCTACAAATAAATCCTCGCCTGTTTTTGCTATTATTTGTAGTCTCTTGTTTGAATTCATTCCTACCAGCAAGACAAGAACTGGGGGCACAGAGTAGTGTCTCTCGCCAGAGTTCTTCTGCCCCTACCACCATTGTCCATCACTGATAATTTCACTTCATAGAGAAGTCGATTTTTGATATTTCGGTCATGCAAGTGTTACCAGGGAGACCATGGAACTTGGTTCTTATCTTCTTGAAGGAAAGATTTCGATCAAGAGACAAAGTGTAGCAAAGTAAGTAGGAATGTACCGGCCACAGCAAAAATACACTCAGGACAGTGAAACAAGGAAGGCAGAGAAGCAGCAGCAAAGACTGGGCTGGGTTGTTTTGGCTCATTGAGAAGTCAGAGAAAAGGGGCCTTGGAGACAGGTCCAGGGGGTTAGCCTGGATGAGCTGCCTCTGCCCACTGCTCCCTGTTTGCAAGTTTCTTGGGGTCCCTTAAAGAAAAGAAGGGAGAAGGGAATGGCACGGTGTGCTCCCCTGGGGGAGAGTGGACACTGGGTCCTTCATCCTGACCATATTTGTCTCTCTCTTGCAGATGGGAATCTTAGAGGTGGTCTAAGGGGAGGGTCTGAATAGAATATTCATCAGCTGTGCCTGTGTGCTCCTTCAGGATGGTGGTCTCCACTGATTGGTGGGTGCCAGGGCAGGGTCATTAGTCAATGTAGCTGTTCTTGAGGCAGTCATGGCATCCCTTGTCTGGTTTTGCTGCTTTTCTGGGCCTGAAGCTGAAATAAACGGAGGCCTAAATGTTATCTTTAGGGAGGAAAAGGTTGTGGGGGAGGGTGTTTAAACCACATGACTAACAATATGAAAGATCAGGGATCCAAACCGCATGAACAGTGATAAGCTAAGAGAGAAAAGGTTAACCTGAGGGTGAGGTTCTTGTTTTCAGTTTTCCCCTTACTAGGCATCTGAGGTTTCTACCCTTGTGAATTTCTGTACCTGATCCGTGGTCCTTGCTCTGCTCATGTCTAACTGCCCATAGCACAAGGATATACTATATTTGGAATATAAGGTGTGGCAAAAGTAGGTTTACAGTTGTGACTACAGGGAATAGTTTATACTTGTGTTATTTATTAATTATTATATTGTTTTCTATACAAACAATTGTAAGCTTACTTTTGTCACATCCTGTATAATGCTATAATACACATTGCTTTTCAAAAGTGTAGCATATTTCAAAGCAGGTTTAATCAAACTTAACTTTATTATTATGGGTGTTAGTTTTTCTTAGAGACATTACTCATTTTGCTGAATATGAATGCTTTTGTGAAAAAAAAAGTATTTGTTGCCCAGGCTAGGTAGCTCAGTTGGTTAGAGTTTCGTCTAGACATGCCAAGGTTGTGATCCCAATCAGGGCACATTTATGAATCAAGCAATAAATGCATAAATAAGTGGGACGACAAATTGATGTCTCTCTCTCTAAAATCATTAAATACATTTTTTTAAAAAGAAAAAAGTATTTGTTAGGCTATTATAAAATATGCTATTTTATTCCTCTTAAGGCTATTTCCACTACATAGGATTATAGAGATAACAGCATAGTGGAATCATATATATGCAATGTCAATGAAAGAAAAAAATTGGAATGATCAAATCAAATCCCTCACTTTTCTTTCTCTTGTAATATAACGAGAAGATCCATAAAATGTCTGCGTGATCTGAACTTCAGCTTCAGAACTCAATTAAAATAACAGTTTTACTTTGAAAGATGAGAAAACTAATATTTAATTTTCAAATCAATTTTAGTATTAACCAAAGAGGTGCATGCTGCAATAAAAACAAAAGGCATCTTATTTGAGCAAAAAATTGCAGTCTGAGAGATGCATTTTCAGGTGACTATCCAAACTGAGCTCTGGAAGGAACAAAGAAAGAAGGGGACTATAAAGGCAAAAACCCAAAACAGCAACAACAAAAACAACAACAACACAAAATGTGATTCTTTCATGCAAATGAAAGCTTGCTAGCTAGGTTAACAAGGATCAGTTACTTCCAATATGCAAACAAGGGAGGTGAAAAGCACAAGGAAAGAAGTCCAAATGTGTTCATGTAGCAACTATTGTTCCAAAATGTGTTTGGCTCAGTCCCCAGCTGAGTTTAGCAACAGGCTTAGTAATTCAATAGCAGCTCTGATAACTGAGGGACAAGATGTGCCTAGGCCCCATTTCCTTAATAGCCTCATTCTATTTTAAGTAGCTCCCTTAGCAATGTGTATTCCATGTCATTGTCTCCATTATTATGTTTTATTTGTAAACTCGAGGCCCGGTGCACGGATTTGTGCACCAGTGGGGGTCTCTCAGCCAGGCCTGTGGAGATCGGGCTGAAACCAGCTCTCCAACATCCCCCAAGCGGTCCCAAATTGCAAGAGGGCAGTCCTTGTGTGACACACCCCAGAATCGGGCTCACTTCTCTCTAGTTCAAGGTGCGTCACTGAGAGCCACAGATGCCAAGTCACTGCAGCTCAGCAGCTCCTGCTTTGAACATCCTCCCCCTGGTGGTCAGTGTGCATTATAGCTACTGGTTGGATGGTCAGAGAGTCGCTTAGGTTTTTATATAGATAGATAAGTTAAATGTAATTGAAATATATGCAATAAGCTGTAATATTTTAGGTAAAAATATTTTGATACCCAGTATTTAAAAAAAATACTAATTATGAATAAAATACAATACTGAAATGGCTCATATATTTCCATTCAGGTAACAAGCAGTACCCTATTAATAAATGGATAGACTTCTCTGAACCAAGCTAAAATGAACTGATTGTCAATTAAAATACATTTAAGCTAAAGATGACCCCAAGTCAAAGTTTAAAGAAGTATTTTAGAATATGTATGATATACACACTTTTCCCCATATGCTTATAAGTAGAATTCACTTATCTTTTCCTATACCTCCACCCCTTTACTTCTGTTATATTTTCCTCTCTGTATTCATTCATAGCTCAGTGTTGCTGCTTTCCAACCCTGCAAGTGTACATCTATGGAATCTTTAACTTTTTCCATCCCCAATTATCTTCCTAGTACCCATTGACTTTGCCTCTAATGAAAACATGAGTATTCTTAAAAGAGACAGACTGCTCACATTGCAGCCCTCTAGAATTAAAGACAGAATTAAAGACACTTGTTCACTATGCTCCATATGCCATCCAGCGGGCCAAACTGGTTGTGTTCTACATAATCACTGGAATGAATACATTACCAAGGATGAGAAGAAACATGACTGAGAGAGGAAGATGAAGGGGCCAACTGGACAGTTGGACAAAGTGGTTGAATTGGTATAACTGTGAGAGAGAGGAGGGAGGTGAACACAATAAGCTTACATAATCTATAATAATAAAAGCATAATATGATAATTAGACCAGACAGCCAAACAACCTTCTGGACAACCTTCTGGACAAAGCCAGGACAGCGAGTACCAAGGGCAGTTGCCGCATCTGCAAGGGCTGAGCCCCTTGCATGAATTTTGTGCATCAGGCCTCTAGTTCTATATAATAAAAGGTTAATGTGCAAATAGACTGACCATCAGAATGATGTGCACTGACCATCAGGGGGCAGATGCTCAATGCAGGAGCTGTCCCCCTGGTGGTCAGTGTGCCAGAAGCAATGCTAATGGCTGGCGAGTGCAGTGGTGGTGGTGGGAGCCTCTCCTGCCTCCGCAGCAGCACTAAGGATGTCCAACTTCCAGGGAGCAGGCCTAAGCCATCAGTCAGACCTCCCTTGAGGACTTTTGCACTGTGAGAGGGTGCAGGCCAGGCTGAGGGACCCCCGAGTGCACAGATTTCATGCACTAGGCCTCTATTTTTAAAATAAGTAAAGTGACCTAGAAAAAAATACCACAAAACACTAGTGATGAAAGAAAGGCTGGCAAATTAAAAATTCAGGAACAAGAAGTACAAAGTATCTTATGCTGTTGATGTCAGCGAAACATTTCTGAGCTGGGGAAACAAACACCCTTTGGGCAGGGTGGTATATCTAGAATGTCATTAAGTGATAGTTCCTCTCATCAAGACTTAAATTCTGCTTAAATTATTTTATTTAATTCAATTTGACTATGTTAAAAGTTATGTGTGTGTAAGATTAAAAGATCTTGTGACATAGAGGCCAAACTGGAAAAGACAACAAGGAAAGGTATGCTAATTCGCAGGTTTGTTTATTATTAATTAAATAGTGGCCCGATACAAGAATTACATGTTTCTTCATGTAAGAATAGGCCTTCCATCCCCTGGCTGCCCGCCCCGCTTCCCTCTGGCACCGGGACCCAGGCCTTCTCTCTGGCCGCCACCTTCCGCCTTCGCTCCAGCTGGAGCCACTTTCCCCCTGTAGCTCCATCTACCCCCAACTCATAGCAGGTGTCCCTCCCCACCCCAGCCACTCTGCACCTGTGCACACTCACTGCTCAGAGGCCTGAAGTGGCCAGGGCAGGGCGGAATGCTTGCATTGTTGCTATAGCAATGATGCAAGTGTCCTGGCCTGGCTGCCACTATCTTTGCTGCATCAATTTGCATACTCCCTTCTTATTCGCTATAGGAGCTGCCATCTTTGTCTCGGAGTGACTGTCAATTTGCATATTCCTTCTTTATTAGATAGGATGGAAATATCATAATTTATCTGGAGTTCTACTAAATGAATCCTATAATCCATCGGACATAAAGTCAACACTGTAACTGCTTGTGCTACAAGTTAATGAGATAAAATTAATGAAAAGCCCAGAGTTTGTCTAAGTTTTTCTTATGTGTGGGGTAATGCAGG
>NW_006289214.1:2885448-2899572 GCF_000327345.1 Myotis davidii
TTTTAAAAAAATCCTTATTTGGATTCAACATAAGCAACTAAGTACTTATGTAAAATTAATGATTTCTTCTCAATTCAAATAGCTGTCAATTAATGGATCATTATGTAAAAAAGATACTTATTGCACTGGCCAGTTTGGCTCAGTGGATAGAGCGTTGGTCTGCAGACTGGAAGGTCCTGGGTTCGATTCCGGCCAAGGGCATGTACCTTGGTTGCAGGCGTGTCCCCAGTGGGGGTTGTTCAGGAGGCAGCTGATCGATGTTTCTCTTTCACCTATTTTTCTAGCTCTCTAACTCTCTCCCTTCCTCTCTGTACAAAATTGATAAAATATATTTTAAAAAGTTACTTATAGAATCACTTCTTTTATAGTTGTCAAGCTTATATTTTAGGAGCTGCTCTTTGTCTCGGAGTGACTGTCAATTTGCATATTCCTTCTTTATTAGATAGGATGGAAATATCATAATTTATCTGGAGTTCTACTAAATGAATCCTATAATCCATCGGACATAAAGTCAACACTGTAACTGCTTGTGCTACAAGTTAATGAGATAAAATTAATGAAAAGCCCAGAGTTTGTCTAAGTTTTTCTTATGTGTGGGGTAATGCAGGTTTCAGTCCTGGTCTGTGTGCATGTTACTTAAATCCTTATTTGGAAGAGATCAACCGAAGGACTTGTATGCATGCATATAAGCATAACCAATTGACAGTTACTTATAGAATCACTTCTTTTATAGTTGTCAAGCTTATATTTACCCATTTCCCATTAAAAGAAAACAAAAACAAAACAAAATAAAAAACACAAAACAAAACAAAACAATATTGGCACCTGACACAGAAACAAAGAACAGGGCAATACAAAAGAAGAGAGCATATTATTTAAGAGGCATTAGTTGTAAGAAGCTCTGACAGATGCAAAGTGCATGAATGCACACTGCTCTGTGATGCTTAACATGCCTTGTCAATTAAAAATTGCTTGAGTAATATTGAACAAAACAGATCTATCATATTCAGAGTTTATGGGAATAGTTTTAAATAGATGTTTCTTGCTTTAGTTCTGCATATTTAAGTTAAACAAAAACAGTTTATTGCTCAAGTTGTGTTTTAAGCATCTTCTTTGAAAGATGCATTTTTTTTAATATTTTTCATTTCTTGACTGACTAGTTATGAAATATTTCACATAATGAATTGAGTGAGAAGGTATTTATTTCCATTTTTAAAAATAATGTGTTAATAACACATAACTAAGTTCATTTTAGAGCCTGATTATTTCCTGAGAGTGGATACTTTGTACTGTTGTTTGAAAAGTGGTATTGATGGAACTGGACACAATGGGTCTGTGGCTGCCTGTCACTACTTGAGCCAACTTAAGCAGAGGCAGGGTTGGATCATATATGAGCATTTATTCAATAAATGCTGGTGCTATGGGGAGAGCATTGGTTCCCCTGGAAATTTTGCTCTGCCCCATTCACCCCCCAGCCAGTTGGCTGAATATATACAAAGAGAATGAAGATAGCTGCATGCAGCTGTGAGCTACAAGTGTAACAGAGAAAGGGGAGGGGAGAGTCTACTGTCTGGCATTCAGGAGCTAAAAGTCCGATAACAAGGAGGCCAATCTTCCATGCTGTTACAAAAAGCTCAGCCCATTCCTGGGACCAGAGGATGGTCAACATTCCTGAGGCAAAACCCGGAGGGGGTCAGGGTCCAGGCACAGCAACCCCAATGAAAGCATGTCCTGTCCTTGGTCTGTTCTCAAAATGGATTCTTTTTTGAGTAATGAACTCAGCGAGGCATCTTACCTTTGCCTTTTTTACAGCTTTGTTTCATCCACCAGTTTCCTAGGGTCTGTAAGAAAACTCCTTTTTTTTATATTTTATTGATTTACTACAGAGAGGAAGGGAGAGAGATAGTCAGAAACATCGATGAGAGAGAAACATCAATCAGCTGCCTCCTGCACATCTCCTACTGGGAATGTGCCCGCAACCAAGGCACATGCCCTTGACCAGAATCGAACCTGGGACCTTTCAGTCCACAAGCCGACACTCTATCCACTGAGCCAAACCAGTTTCGGCTGTAAGAAAACTTCTTATCTTAAGTTAGTAAGGTGAATGATTATTAAACAACTATGGCTCTATTCTCATTACATGTCCTTCCCACTATCATTGAGATACATACATACATGTATGTATGTATTTACCATTGCAAGAATAGATGTTGAATAAATGTTTACAAAGACTCAACACCAATTTTGATATAGAATCCTACAGAAATATCTCAACTGTAGCCCACAAAGGTCACAAAACAAACAGGCAACCTATCCAATGCATAAACATTGTCAGGTTTTGGCAAAACCAATTTCCAGGAGGTAATTTATTGGTAGGTACAGCACATCTCCAACAGGCCCTATGGCTGTAGAATTGGGTGTTCTAGAATAATCCAAGATTGAAAGTGGTCCTGATAACCATGGTAATTAATTAGGTCTCAGGTAATTTTATTAATGCAGTTTTTTTTTGTGGGGTAAAATAGATTTAGCCATAATCTAAAATACAGAGACAGACAAACAAATTAATTATGGTACTAAATAAAGCAGAGATATCTCCAAATGTGCTCAGCTCTTTTCAAAGAGCAAACGCATGGTACTGAATAACCAGATGGAATATCAAGTCAGTGAGTTATTTGGATTTATTTCCACATTCATCCATTTATTCATCCAGTGGGTGTGCTGAGTGCCCATAGGCGTGCAACTTTGTGCTGAGTACTGTGGATGCTGTGGGAAGTGTATCTCTGCCATTTTCCTGTCAATCAGCTGGACTTTACTAAATTAGCCTATGCATCGCACTACATGACATCACTAAGATTTCCCCAGAGAGAACTGTAGTTCTCATAAAGCCACCCGGTGTTTCTATCTGCTTATAAACAGGACTAGTACTGAAATTTTACTATAAGGAAATCACATGGGGTATTGATTAGTGTCAGTGAACAGACACTCAAAACAAATACAGATCACTAGTGCTCCCTCTTGAAATCACCTAATATTTAGAATTGTACATGTTGCAGATGAAGGAAGGAAGGGGAGAAGGAAGGAAGGAATAAAGTGAGAAAAGGAAGAAAAGGAAGGAAGGAAAGAAGGAAGGAAGGAAGGAAGGAAGGAAGGAAGGAAGGAAGGAAGGAAGGGAGAAAGGGAGAAAGGATGAAAGAGGGAGGGATTGAGGGAAGAGATAGGGTAGGCAGTAGTCATTTTGATAAGAACAATAAATCATTTTGACTGTTTTATTGTTTTTTTTACATATTTAGAATACCACTTCTAAAAACCTTAGTTCTTTATATATTATAAATACTGTTGTTGTTTTTCAACAAATTATAATTAATAATGTTGCTGAATTTTCACATAAAACTTTCGCAGTTTGGTTGCCTGCTAATATTTTAATTATTTAACATGTTTGTTCTAATACAACATGTGCTGAGCTCCTTTTGAATCTCCTTTATTTTTTATTCAATTTGTGAATTGACAATTTTGAAGGGGACATTTTAATTCGAGTTATTTTTAAGAATATTTATAAATTTATATATTCATAAATTCCTTTCTGTATAATTTGCTTATTTTTACCACATAATTCAATTTTGAAAGATAATCACATTATATCGATTTCTTTCTTTTACACTTTTATTGACATAGCTTATGTTTCCAGTCAAATGTAATCTCAAGTACCAAGTATGAGTTTATTTATATTTTTATGTTAATTAAATTGCCCAAGAGGAATTTGTAAATATTTATTTATTATTTGCTATTATCCATCCTCCTCTTTTAGATTATGATTTAATGTCTTTACATTAAAACTAAATTGAAATTGCCATAGGGGTACAAGGATAGTCATCAAATACCAAAGACCAAGCATTAGTACCTAATTTCTCTAGATATGGAAAATGAATTTAATGATTGGTAACACAGATCATTGTGTGTGTGTGTGTGTGTGTGTCCTGGACACCTTTAGAAATAATTTATCAAGACTTTACCCCACCAGTTTTATTATGAGCTCAATTTTGTAACCAACTCTAGCAGCAAAAATTTCTTCAGAAGCAAAGCTGCCAGTTCAATGCTTTGAACTTGCCTTATTTTATTGAAAAATCTAAATCACTCTTTTTTTTTTTCACCTGCCACTCTAGATGTCTAACAAAGAGTGAAAGTTTACGGCAGCAGGGAAGTCGCTGGCAGGCAATGACAGCTGAGGCTGAAGAAATAAATTTCCCACACAAGATCTGGAACTGTCAGTGCTGTCAGGCTACACTCTCATAATAAGCACCGGTTTTAAACCTTTGCCAAGACTTATCCCAGTCTTCTCTGACTTTGTTTAATGTCATGGTGCTTCATATATCTCGCTCTGGCTGTAGCAATGTGCAGTAAGTTGACTGTTTCTATACTGAACATATCAGAGATATTCTTGTCATACCTATCATAGAAATTCAAATAATCCTCCACCCCCTCCATTCCCAGGGCCTTATGTGGAGACTCCCTAGGGATCCAATCCTTACCCCCTTTTGATGTTAACCATATGCTTAAAATGTAGAAAGAATTTGTACAATATATACCCTTCAGCTGCCAAGACATGAATCAATGTTTCTGTAACATTTTGTTTGTTTTAATTCTGCTCATGGCAGTAAACTTAATTTTGAGGATACTTCTGTCTTTCCAGCTTACTCTCTCCCATGCTTGAAACCTAAGAATATCACACAGCTTTGTGTTTTTCCATAAGCAGACCCTGAGACAAGGATTTTAGAACAAGAATGTATTTGCGATGTCTATCAATCATTGACAAACTGCAAGAAAGTAAGACAGTCTAAAGTAAGGCGGCAAATAAAACATGAGTTTGAAAGCCAGATTTCAGCAGTTGGAACTATCTCTGCAGAGAAACCTTGTAAAATAGAATAGAAAATAAGTTCTAGAGTTATCACACTTATAAAGGAGGAAATTGGGGGTATTTGTAAACCGTCTCCAGTAAGATCTGCACACTGTAGCTGCAGGTAAGTGCATGAGGCCCTGTCCCCCAGGGACCTTGCAGATGTGGGCCCTCCATGGAGCGCCTCTGCACACCCAAGGTCGAAAGTTGCCACTTGACAGATCAAATGTCTTCTAAAATAAGCAGCCCTAGGTACTTTGCATTTGACGACTACTCATGTTTATCTGTGGAAAATGCACCAGACCCAAGAAAAGAAAGATAGTTGATTGGTTGATCTCTTCCCACCCACCCTCCCCTGCCTTCCCTCTGAAGTTCAACAGTTTGTTCATATTTCTATGACAAGGACAATGGGGTGGTGAGGGCCGCGGGAGCGGGGGGTTGGGGGGGGGAAGGGAAAGGGCTAGAAGAGGTTAAGAGGTTAATGAGGGCAAAAGGAGGACCTACGCCAGCAATAGCGAACCTATGACACACGTGTCAGAGGTGACACGAGAACTCCTTTTTTTGATTGATTTTTCTTTGTTAAACGGCATTTAAATATATAAAATAAATATCAAAAATATAAGTCTTTGTTTTACTATGGCTGCAAATATCAAAAAATTTCTATATGTGACACGGCACCAGAGTTAAGTTAGGGTTTTTCAAATTCTGACATGCCGAGCTCAAAAGGTTTGCCATCACTGACCTAAGCAATACTTTCCAAGATAAAGATTTTAAAACAAAACAAAACAAAAAAGGAATCATGGATTCTTCACAGCCAGATTTCCACCATTAAAACAGTCAACAACTGTACTGGTGTCCTGTGTTTTTTTTTCTTGCCATAACTTTCACCTGTTACAACTCATCAAACAGTAGGAGAGAGATCGCCATGATGCATGCATCTCTCATACACTGTGCAAGGCCAAACATAAGGAGTTATATTCCTTTTCATTCAACCCTGAGCTGGAGAAAGAAGGAGAACAAGGCTGATGCTTCTCAATCTCACTGAACAATACAAGCACATGGGCTTCCCTAACGATTATTGGCAGCTCGATAATACGAATAGACTCCAGTTTGTGATTCTTACCCTACCACACCGTAGGTTCCCAGGTTGGCCACAGTACGATAGTGGGGAGTTACATATTCTGGAACAGACCACAGTGATTCCCTGCCCTTTTTGACTACTATAAAGGTAACCACCCCTCCATCTGCAGGAGCAGCCAGCCCCTGTCCAGCTTCAGTGCCCTGAGCCTGAAAGACCAGCAGATAGTCCAGGCTACCAGAGAAGCCAGTCTAGGAAGTGACTTCCTTTGCATCATTGACACTCAGCTAAAAAGTAACTCCATGGCACACCATCCTAAAGGGAAGGGCTACCAGAATGTAGACAATTATTCCAACATCAAGTTCCAATTTATCAGGATAGGGAACATCAATGTCATGAGGAGCAGTGTGCAGAAAATGCTTGAACTGTGCGAACTTAAATCCGCCCCCCCCCTCCATGAGCACATTAAGGCCGCGATGGATGCAGGAATGTCCATTGCCAAGGCTGTACAGAGGAAGGGGTGAGTGTGCTTGTTCACTGTTCAGATGGTGGCAACAGGTCTGTGCAGCTGTGGATCAGCACGACCAGACTCTGAAGGGCTTCGTGATATTAATTGAAAAAGACTGGATTTCCTTTGGTCATAAGTCTAGTCCCAGATATGGCAATCCAGAAGGTGATCCAAAAGAAATCCCTCCAGTTATTGACTATTCGTTGAGTGTGTCTGGAAGTTAATGGAACAATTTCCCTGTGTGTTTGAATTCGGTGGATGGTTTCTGATTCACATGCAATATCACATTTATCCTGCCAATCTGAGAACTTCCTATGTAGCAGCAAAAAGGAGAGGTGAGAACTCAAAATTCAAGAAAGAACATATTCTTTCTGGACTCACCTGTGGAAGAATTGGCTGACTACATGAACCTCTCTTTACAGTCACACAGGGAACCCTTCTCCTCCCCACAACACCATGTGACTTCATGTACGAGTTTAGGAGTGGCATGTATAACCTCTTTGAGAAGGGACTGCAGCCCTGACAGTCAGTCACAGACCCTTCATGGCAGTAAAGGAGGAAACCCAGCAGCTGGAGGAAGAACTAGAGGCCCTAGAAGAAAGGCTGCAAAAATCGAAAAAATCCAGTGAAATCGCACTAAAGTGAAGAGTAAGCCAAGTGAACCAGCAAACACCAGGGTTTTCTACCTCAGACAACAGCACAGCCAATACTCCCAGGACTACAGAGGGAACATGAAATGATTTCCACCCAGGAGCCCTTCACAAGGAGACAAAGACTCCACTGTGATACTAACCCAGGACAACTTGAAAAGCTCAGATCCAGACCTTCAGCCAACAGTGGTCCGGAGCCTGGGGGGTAGGACTTAAGCTGTCCATCTCCGAGTGGTGGAGATGTGCACCCAGCAGAGACAGTGCAAGGACGGCGATTCTGAAAAGCTGTGTTTCTCATGGCCTAAAGCATCCCTCTGGAGTCCCAGAATAAAGGACATGTATGAAACACTTTCCAAAATAAGGGAACATTGCAATTTAACACAAGAAATAACTCAAGAAATGGCACATGGCATTGAGAATCATACATTATAACAATGAAAAAGGGAGAAAAGTCCAACTCTTTGTTTCTTTAGATGTTGAAGAAGAGGAAATAGCCATTTATTTTATTTAAATATATATATACATATATGTATATGAAATTATCCCATTTTGAAAATCATTCTACATTCATGCTATGAAAGTTTTATCCCCACACACCTGTTTTCTTCTTCAATTTTCCAACCTATTTCACTTTCTGGCATTATGTTTTCTAAAACATTCCATGTTATCTTCCTTCCTGCTGTGTTATAAACATTTCTATTAACAAGAGACATTAGGACATATCTTTTTCAGTTAATAGACATATTTTTTAACTGAAGATCTTTGTATTTGCTGAAGTTTATCTTTCAAGTTTAATGATCACTTTAACATTTCCTTAGGTGATATATTTTGAATTTTTCAATTGGATGAAGACTGCTCTCAGGGTTCTGTAACTGTTTTTCAGAGAAAGGCTTCAGGGAGGGAATGAAGATACTGGGAGTGCAAAGTCCTTCGAGAGCACTGAAGAGGTAAGGCTTGAGTTTTAGCAGCATCTGGCCTTCTTGACTCTTCACATTGTTAAAATCCCAATTTTATCATCTTTGCCTTTGATCTACATAAAGAATCTGACAATATTCATGACCTCTACTGCTATACCAAGCCCCAATCATTTATTAGTGGGATGAATTCCCTTGTTTGGAATGGGTTCAAAACTAAACTGGGGGGAAAATAAATATAAGGTTGTCAGTGAGACTATTTCTTTTAGCTTTACAATGAAGAAAAGCAGAGATTTAAGAGTGGTGACTTTAAATAGAAGTGGAATCAAAACTGTTATACATTTTTTTAAGGATGAGGGAAATTTCCTCATATTGCATGATGATGAGAATTATCCAATGAAGAGAGAAAATATTGATGCCAAAGAAAGAAGAAAGAATTTAATGAAGCAACATTTTTTTAAAAAATATATTTTATTGATTTTTTTTTTACAGAGAGGAAGGGAGAGAGATAGAGAGTTAGAAACATCGATGAGAGAGAAACATCAATCAGCTGCCTCCTGCACATCTCCCACTGGGGATGTGCCCGCAACCCAGGTACATGTCCCTGACCGGAATCGAACCCGGGACCCCTCAGTCCGCAGGCCGATGCTTTATCCAATGAGCCAAACTGGTTTTGGCGAAGCAACATTTTTGAGTAAACCAAAAGTGAGGGCATCATTAGAACACTGCTGGGAGGTCTGGCTTTTGTTAGTTTGGACCATTAACACAGAAAAACAGAAAAGCAGGCAGAAGTTATGATCACAGAGGTAAGTAAATGTGTGGGGGTACATGTGTGCCCAAATTATCCTCAGAAGGTCCCAATGCTTAAATATGATAGTGAATGAAATTATTACTCTGAATAATATGATAAAGAAGGTGCTGGAGGGTGGAGGAGAGAAGGAGTGTTGAGGAATTTTCAAGGAGAATAAAATAATAAGTGGAATACAGAAATATGTTAATGAATTCTAGGCATATCAAGAACCTAGCTGAGGTTTAATAATTATACTTTACACAATGGAACTGTTATTTTTAAGAATTTATCTTAATTGTTGGAAGCATTACAGATGTCCCTTTTTCTTTCCCCATATTTTTATTTTTTATATATATAGTTTATTGATTTCAGAGAGGAAGGGAGAGGGAGAGAGAGATCAAAACATCAATAAGAGAGACTCATTGATCAGCTGCCTCTTGCCGATCCTCCGACCCCCCCACTGAGGATTAAGCCCACAGCCTGGGCATGTGCCCTTAACCAAAATCCAACCCGGGACCCTTCAGTTCGCAGGCCGATGCTCTATCCACAGAGCCAAACCAGCTAGGGCTCCCCATATTTTTAAAAGTAAGATACAGAGTATCACATCTGGACTCAAAAGCTATCACTATTGGGATGAAAAATAAACCAGGTGCCTGTTATGCCCTGTGTCACGCAGCCTCTGGATAGCCATGTAATCTCTCTAATGCCCACTGTCCTTTATCAGTTCGCAGGCCAATGCTCTATCCACAGAGCCAAACCAGCTAGGGCTCCCCATATTTTTAAAAGTAAGATACAGAGTATCACATCTGGACTCAAAAGCTATCACTATTGGGATGAAAAATAAACCAGGTGCCTGTTATGCCCTGTGTCACGCAGCCTCTGGATAGCCATGTAATCTCTCTAATGCCCACTGTCCTTTTACTTTTTCTGCCCTCATTACATTGGCCTCTGTTTGATTCATCAGCCTTTTTAGGGTGGCTTTCATCTCTGAGAGTTTGCTTTGTAACTTCTGCCTGAAAGTCTTTTACTCTGATAAGAGCCTCGCATGCTCCTTCAATGTCTTCAAGTTTACATCACTGTCACCTTATAAGAGAGGGTTTCCTGACCTCACATATAACACAGTGTCCCGCACCTTCTGTATCTTCCTTATCCTACTTTTCTCCATAGCACTTATCAATGGCTCATTTATATATTTTTCTGTTTTCTTTCTAGACCTTTTTTTATTTTTATGAGAATCAGCTTTTCTTAGTTCATTGTCTTACGTGTCAAGGTCAATGCTGGATATTCAACGAACATTTATTAAAATGAATTGAATCATAAAGGATATACGTAAGTATAAATACCAGAAATCATGTATTGTTACCTTCAAAATCATTTTATTTTGAGTATACCGTGCCTACCTTGAGAATTATTAAAAGAGAATGATTAGATATTAATGAGTAAAATAGAAAAGAAAACAAGAATGCATGAATTGATTGCTGGTCTTTTCAGATAAAATTAACAACTACCGAAACTATGCTCATAAATATCCTAATTAAATTCACTGAAATATATTTGAATAGGATGGCAAATTTGGTCAATATTTCTCATCCCAGAAATGAATCAGCTGAGGTTGTTACCTAGGCAGGTGATGTTGCCTGCCACAGTATTTCATCAATTTTCTTTATTGTTTAAAGTATTACATGTAGTAGTACATATGTCTCCTTTTCCCCCCATTGACCTCCCCCTGGCCACTCCCACCCCCCGACACATGCCCTCACCCCCCTAGTGGCTGTGTCCATTAGTTATGCTTATATGCATGCATACAAGTCCTTTGATTGATCTCTTACCTCCCTCCCCCAATCCTCCCCTGCCTTCCCACTGAAGTTGGACAATTAGTTCAATGCTTCTCTGTCCCTGCATCTATTTTTGTTCCTCAGTTTATGATCATCATTATATTCCACAAATGAATGAGATCATGTGATATTTATCTTTCTCTGACTGGCTTATTTCACTTAGCATAATGCTCTCCAGGTCCATCCATGCTGTTGCAAATGGTAAAGAGTTCCTTCTTTTTTACAGCAGTGTAGTGCTCCATTGTGTAGATGTCTCACAGCTTTTTCATCCACTCATCTGCTGATGGGCATTTAGGTTGTTTCCAAATCTTAGCTATTGTAAATTGTGTTATTATGAACATAGGGGTACAGATGTTCTTTCTGATTGGTCTTTCTGGTTTCTTGGCATAAATTCCTAGAAGTGAGATTACTGGGTAAAATGGGAGTTCCATTTTTAATTTTTTTGAGGAAACGCCATACTATTCTCCACAGTGGCTGCACCAGTCTGCATTCCCGCCACTTAAACGTGCAGTTTTTGTATATCAATTAAGCCTCAATAAAGCTGTTTTTTTTAAAAAAAATTGTCTGAATTAATAAAAATAAGTAATTTATGCACATCTAATATTAATTTTGCTATAAATTTTAGATCCAGCCACCTCCCAATATAAATAACAGTGCTTTTCCAAAGAAAAGTTTTGAGGGCAAAACTAAGTATTTGAGATTTCAGCTCGCACCATTTATCAATCACCTATCAATTTATCTAAATACCGATCTATCTCTTTTTATCTATATATACCAATAAAGGATTTCTTTAGCTTTTGACAAAAATTTACCAGGTAAGAGGAACTGAGAATAGTGCAGAAAAATCCAACCATACTTCAGTGTGCAGTTTTATCCCTTTTTTTTCACTTCATATCTCTTACAAACCACATTCTGTTCATTTTTAAAATGTGTTATTCAGTTGATGCTCAGTGCCTGCTGACAGGTTTCTGCTCTCTTCTACCTGTTGTTGTCTTCTTGATATGTACCATCATCTCACAAAGTCCTGATCAGTCATCAAAAATTAGTTCAAATATAGCATTCAGAGTGAATTTTAGTCATGTTACACCTAGATATTGTCACCCTTCCTTTGTTAATCTACAGTTTACATAAATATTATAACTTAACTGTTTATCCTTCTACTCCTCTTACATGTGATCCTTGAGGACTGAAATAACAATAAATATCGTCTTTATTTTCCTTGATTATGAATGAAAAAAATATAGACATACCCACACATACACAAACGAGCTAAATGATATTCAGAGTGAAAGTAATAACTGTATTTGGTTTCTATACAGATATGTAGTATACTGCTATGCCCACTGCTATACTCTGTGCTTAGTTTACATAAATATTATAATTTAACTGTTTATCCTTCTACTCCTCCTACATGAGTGTGTGATCCTTGAGGACTGAAATAACAATAAATATCGTCTTTATTTTCCTTGATTATGAATGAAAAAAATATAGACATACCCACACATACACAAACGAGCTAAATGATATTCAGAGTGAAAGTAATAACTGTATTTGGTTTCTATACAGATATGTAGTATACTGCTATGCCCACTGCTATACTCTGTGCTCTGTAATTCTCCTATTTATATAGTTTTCAAGCATTTATACATATTTGAATTATCTGTGGACCTTTTAAACATGGATATTTCTGGCCTTTACAATGAAGGTTTAAATTTGCATTTTAAACAGGCACCCCGGTTATTGTGACGCAAACCATCCACAGATAACCCTTTGAGAAGCACTGGTGGCCTACACTAAATATTTTAATGTATGCAGGACTCCACTGAAGCAGAAAACGGAATAGGCCATGCATGTTAAACCAAGATAGGGTCAGACTAATTTAGACTACATTTTTAACAAAGCTTTTGTGACAATGCTCTTCCGCACTAGATGTCATAATGTTAATAAGGCCTCATTTTTTTTGTGTGTGATAAGTGATATGCAAAGTTTTCCCTTCCCTTTGTTTATAGATTTCAAATTCATGAAAATGGATAATTAATTCTAGAATTCTGGCACTAGCAGACAGAAAACTTTTCACATATGTACATAATTTTTGTAGTCTTTTATAGTTCCAATAAGCCTCACATTTCTTTGTTCCTGTTTATATCAATAAAAGGCAAGTTAGCTTTGATATCTTTGAACCAAACATACCAAGAGAGGAACTGGGACTAGAGCTGAAGTATCAAGCTGAAGCTTTCTTGCCTGTCTTTGGATCTACACATTTAGATAGCTTTGACAAGTGTGCTATTTTAGCAAGAAACAATACGAAGAGGAGGAAAAAATATATCCATTCTATTTAAGCCTCAGGCTTCTCAGGGCTTCGGCCTGAGGGAATTGCATTCCTCTTCATAGGGAGAAATTGTTGTCTGGGCTGAAATCTCCAATAGGCAGAAAATTATTTTCAATTGCATTGAGTTAGACATGATTTCAGGGTCGAATTTTATATTAAGCGGATAACTGATGGTTGTTATTACAGGAAAAAATGCACAAATACTAGGAATCACAAATTAAATGAGTTGAATAAAGAAACTGAACAGTTATATAACTTTCTTATAAGAAAGTATTCTATATGCCACTCTTGTTTGGAGCACTTTGGTCTCCTGTGCAAAGAGCAGTATTGAGCTTGAAAAAAGGATTCTGATTTTTTCACTGAAAAATAAAACAAATATAAACAAACAAAAAAACACACAGTTGTTTAGGAATTTCTATGTTAACAACCAGATTCGCTGTTTTGATTGGCATTCTTTTCATTTTTTTATTGCAGCTCTGTTTTCAACATTTTGAAGATGTTTTATTTAAAAACTGCTATCAAAACTAATTGTTAACCCAAAGCTTTGTATGTTCTGGCAAATAATAAAGCCGTTTCTAGAAATTTTTATTCATTCTTTGATTCACTTACTTTTTACATATTTATTTCTCTATAGATATTTTATCCCATCAGAAGGACATATTATAATTACTTAGTTTTTACTACAGATATGACCCATGCAATATTAATTTATCTCTGTAAATATATAGAATTATGATTAACTCACTGTAATGTTTTGTGTGAAAAGAAATGTTTTAGAAAAATATTTTAATTAATGTTTAAATAGTTGGTAAAAGATAGTGGGTCTTTGTTCTGTAGATACAGATGTCTAATTAAATCAATTATTTGGATAATTTAATGTTATAATATTAAGATTTAGTAGGCTAATAAACTGTTTTCTAGATACGTTATCATTTTTAGTCACTCAATAAAATGTCTCACTATTTATGAAAAAAAAAATACTGTTCCCAAAAACTTAAGTCCAAGTTCTGTTCCATTATCAAGCCATTAAAAGTAATAAAATTATTCTTTTAATTAGTACAGTTGTTATAGAGATAAATATTTCAAAAATATATTTTGCTCTTAACTTTTAACTTACTTAACACATACT
>NW_006289214.1:2899792-2905110 GCF_000327345.1 Myotis davidii
CTCACGATTCACTGCTTCTATTGATTGCACGGCATTGGTTAATTGAAAGGAATCACAAGAATTCGGATTTATGCTCATACAAAGTTGTACTAAATATCAACGACAAGGCACAAGAGGAAAAAGTAAGTGCAAACGGTCATGGAGATGCCTTAGTATTTGTAGGCACAGAAGCCAGTGTCCTTTTTCAGTCAAGGGTACTCAGTTCATCATTGAATTATCAACCATCAAGGTACCTGCCACATACCTGTTTCAGGGAGCTCAGACTTGAGTTGACTGAGGTATATTTTTTAGCCCATTGGTCAGGAGGCTATAAAGCCCACCTCTGTAAGTGGTTGAACCAGGGACAAACCATTCCTCTAAACTCCGACAGGAGGGAGGGGGTCTCAAACTTTTAACAGTGCATCATTAATCACTAATTAGCAAATCCCATCCTTATCTTAGCCATGGGTCAATGCCAGCCCTCCAGGAATACCTGGAGATAAGCAGAGAATTGTCCTTAGTCCCAGCTGTGAAACAACTGTTCTTACACGCTGCATAAAGGGCAAGCCATTTAAAAACCTCTGTGCCCTAACCGGTTTGGCTCAGTGAGCAGACCTTTGGCCTGAGGAATGAGAGTCCCAGGTTGGATCCCCCTCAAGGGCATGAACTTTGGTTGCGGGCACACCCCCAGTAGGGAGTGTGCAGGAGGCAGCTGAATCGATGTTTCTCTCTCATGGATGTTTCTAACTCTCCATCCCTCTCCCTTCCTCTCTGTAAAAAAAGCAATAAAATATATATATTTTTAAATAAAAACCTCTTTGCTTCAATATCCTAAGTATTTAGACTTTACTATCTTACTGATAAATAACTCTTGCCAACCTACGGTGACAATAATGAGTTTCTATTAGCAATTGACAAATCTGTTTATGTTCTGTGAGTTCCACAGCAACCTAAAATGACTGCCTCTTTCCCATTGGATAAAACCAGTAGTGCTCCCCCTTGCCCTCTAAGCTGAGCTCTCTGAAACATACCTATGCAAAGTCAGAAAAAGTATAAAAAACTTTTTTAAAGGCAACTCTTCCAACTTTATTCCTATCCTTTTTCTTGTGTTGCAGACACAAATAGACTCTCTCCTCTTTCTCCTTCCATTTCATATGCCATATCCATTTCTTGTCTTTAAATGCCTAGAGGCTGAGTAATGTAGGTGTTGCATATATTTTTAAATAGTATGGAATGGAGACTTAGGGGGAAAAAAGCCGATCCTCTCAAAATATGTTGCTTTTGTTTTTATCTTTTTTGACAGCATACAAAGTATTTTGTTTCTAACGTTACAAGGTTGGGAGTCATTACAATCATTTTTTGCTCAGGATAAACTAAATATTTTTTTCTCAACTGTCCAAATATATATATAAGATTCAGTTTGTCAATTGATAACTCTTAAGCTTAAGTCACTATTAAAGTCACTGACTTAAAACTCAGCTACCAATTTAAAATAAAAAAACAAAGAAAATATCATGTGATAGAGAATATATGCAAAAATCATGTGATGGAGAATGTTCTTGTGATAATTCTCTAAGTTTTCAATATTCTAAAATAAATACAATTTTTTTTCCAAATAAAGTGTCTGTTCTCTTAAGAATCTTAGGTTGACTTTAATTTATATTCAAATAGAGTAAATTAAAGTAATTCTTATGGTAAAAATAAATTGTAACAAAGAGTAATTGATGAAAGCTTCAATTACAAGATTTTATATATAAACACATCTGTAATTCTTCATTATATATTTTTTTTCAATTTAATCTTAAAATTCCATTGTCTTTTTTTGTCAAGTTTTGTGTAGGTTTTCATCTAGAAATTATGAGTGGCAACATGATAGCATATAAGCACACACTCCAAGACATGTATGTATTTGGTGATTTTAAAAATATAGCATTTTATTCCTGTTAGCACCTCTCCATTAGTCACAATAGTAATTTAGCATGGTCTCTTAATAATATCACTAAAGAATATCAAGAAAATTAAAGGAGCTAAAATATGAAACAGCTAAATCTTGTTTAAAGGAGCTAAAATATAAACAACTAAATCTTGTGAAGTTAATGACTTCAATATAGTACAAAACTTTTGCGTGTGTTTTTGTTTTGTGTGTGTGCGTGTGTGTGTATGTTAGTACAACACTTTTAAAAAGCAATCCAGATGATTATACTCATGGTAGTGATTATTACCCTAATAATAATAAACACTGGTATGCTGACTTTTCAATGAAGAAAGGCATATGTACGGTAATGTTAGGAGCAGAAAATCATTTTAGTTTATGTAAACTGAAGCACCCTAAGTGTTGATCAAGTATATATATGGAAAATGAAGGTAAACAGTATTCCAAGTTGAGGAAAAGTGCACTCTTTTTTAGAAACTAAATATTGCTGGAGTGCCTGGAGTATATTGGGTAAAGGAAAAGTTGAATAAGATGAATTAAAGAGGAAGCTGTAGGCCAAATGATGCCAAATCTCACATTCCATAATATAAGTTTGGAATGTTTTCCAAGTGTGATGAAGAAAAGAACAAGGTCCAAGTTATATTTTTATGAGACATACTCAATGGATAATGTTTAATTGGAGAGAAAAGCTAAACTTAAAACAAGAAGGAGACTATTACAATAGTCCAAGCAAGATACAATTTGACTTTACCTACCTTGGTTACAGTGCAGTCAGGAGATACATTAATTGATTTAATAATTTTTTATGATATAGATATCAATGGTGTTCCCTAATTTTCAGTAGAAAATATGAAGGAAGTAAAGAAGGAAATGCAGTCATATGTAAAGGAGAAAACCAGTATAGTTGTAGTTGAAGAGGAAAACATTTTACATACTCAGCATAAGTATATGTCATCTATTATAAAAGTTAAAATATTTAACAAATTTTTTTTTAACTTACTGGACATCACTGTGACATGTATTGGAACATCTTTCATGGTATATTTTACAGATCTAGAGCAAATATTTCAAAAATTTATATGGAACCAAAAAAGACCGAGAATAGCCTCAGCAATTTTAAGAATAAAGAGCAAAGTTGGAGTCATCACAATATCTGATATAAATTATACTACAAGGCCATTGTAATCAAAACAACCTGGTACCAGAATAAGAACAGGCATATAGATCAATGTCACAGAACAGAGAGCCCAAATATTGACCCACTCCATTATGGTCAATTAATATTTGACAAAAAATAATGGAATAAAGACAGTTCCTTCAGTAAGTGGTGCTTGGTAAATGGACAGGTACATGCAAAAAAATGAAACTAGACAACTTTCTTACACCAAATACAAGAATAAACTCAAAATGGATTAAAGACTTAAATGTTAGACTCGAAATCATAAAAATCCTGGAACAGAACATAACCAGTAAAAACTTAGACATTTCTCACAGCAATATTTTTTTCCCATTATAGCTCCCTGAACAAGGGAAACAAAAGAAAAAAGTAAAAAAAAAAAATTTAAAAAAAATGGGACTACATCAAACTAAAACATTTTTTCACAGCAAAGGAAATCATCAGCAAATGAAAAGGCAGCCCACTGAGAACATATTCGCCAACACACCTGATAAGGTCCAAATATCCCAAATTTATAAAGAACTTATAAAACTAAACACCAAACAAAACAAAACACCAAACAATCCAATTAAAATGTGAGCAAAGGAACTGGATATGTACTTTTGTAAAGAGGACATTCAGGGGGCCAATAGACTGATTAAAAGATGCTCAAGGTAACTAATCATCAGAGAAACACAAATTAAAAACACAATGAGATATCGCCTCACATCTGTAAGAATGGCTATCATCAAAAAATCAACAAACAGCAAGTGTTGACAAAGATATAGAGAAAAGGGAACCCTTGTGCACTCTTGATGAGAATGCAGACTGGTACAGTCACTGTGGAAAACAGTATGGAGTTTCCTCAAAAAAATTTAAAAAAGGAGCTGCCTTTTGACCCAGCGATCTCATTTTGGGAATATGTCCTAAGAATCCAGAAACATCAATTCAAAAGAATGTAACCACCCTTTGTTCATAATTTAGTGTTATTTATAATAGCCAAGATCTAGAAACAGCACAAGTGCCAATCAATATATGAATGTATAAAAAATAGGTGGTGCATTTATACAATGGAATAGTATACAGCCATAAAAAAGTAAATCTTACTTTTTGAGGCAGTTTGGATGGACCTGAAGATTATTATGCTAAGTGAAATAAGCCAGTCAGTGAAAATCAAATACCGTATGATCTCACTTATATGTGGAATCTAGTGAACAAAATAAACAAAAAAATAATATAGGAGCAGAGGCATAGATACATGGTATAGACTTACAGCTGCAGAAGGGCTGGAGGAGAGGGAGAATGAATGAAAGAAGGGAAAAACATTAAACAAAGAGCATATGGACATAGATAACAGTGTGGTGATAGCATGAGGGAAAGGGGGATGGTGCTGGGTGGAGGTGGGCAAAGGGGGGGGGGTGGAGACATCTATAATAGTGTCAACAATAAAACAAATGTAATGTAAGTTACCATAAAGTTCAAATATCTTTTTAAAGTTTACCACCTTACAACTATTGTGTCTACCTTCCTCCTCCTGTTGAGTGTCAGAAGGCTTTATCTTTACTAATATTACACTCATTCTTTCCTAATCTGAACACAGTTTTTGGAGCAGGACTTAGATTGTCCCTAATTTGGAAGTGTTAACAAATCAGTGTGTTATCTTTAGCTATGCCTAATTACTGCTGAAAGAAATTTTAGAGACAGTGAGAAGGTTAACTTGAAACTCAGGCAGCTAGGTCAGGGGTCCAGTGGAAAACAAAGGCAGGCAGAACATAAGCAGAGGCAGACATGGCAGTTTGAGCAGTGTAATCACAAAAACCAACCAAGTAGAAATAGTAAAATGTTTCTGGACTCAAAGCAGGAGGCATGGGAAAATAAGGGAGTGTCTGCAGTCACAAGGTGTACAAATGAATAGAAACAGAGAAAGTTCAAGTCCATTTTTGGGCAAAAAAAAAATAACTGAGGGATCAATCAGGAGATGGCACAGCTAGACATAGAGCAGGCTTGTAGCTAATATATACCCCTGGACTACAAGGCTTTAACGGGCAGCCCATTATTGTGTGTCCCTCCCCTTGTGGGGAGTCTGAATCTGCTTGTAAATTTTCCACACTTTTGCCTAAATCTTCTGGTCTGCGGAGCTCATTCTTCAGCATTGGGAGACACAACCTCAGGAAAACACTTAGGCTCACCATTCGAATCATCAATGAAACAGGCAGTCGGGAGATAAAGCGGGGGGGGGGGGGGGCCCCG
>NW_006289214.1:2905129-2913986 GCF_000327345.1 Myotis davidii
GAGAGGAATGCATATGTAAGGAATGCATATGTAAGGGAAGAAATAGCCCTAAGCTGCCAAAATGTTTATTTTACTTTTACAGAGGATAGAGAAAAGCCACAAAATACTGGGAAGAGGGAAACATATTTCACAGAGGATAGAGGAATGTTGTCAGATAAGGGGGAGAAAAAGATGGGGGCACCATGTGGGCTTTGAACTTTGAACCTGATGCTATGGAGCTCAATGACCAATGAGGAAAGCACAGGGGTCCTGAATTAAGGAAGTGTCCAATTAGGAAAGGTCATTGTGGACAAAGAACTGCAGTATATATAATCTGGAGACAAAGGAAAATGAGAGAGATTTTTTTTTTCCCATTAGAGAGGGAGAGAGAGAGCAGGCTTTTTCCATTTGAGGGCCCCTTCCCCAGGGAGGGTTTGTATATGCTTCCAATAAACTTTCACATTTTTCTTAAGCCTTTTAGTCCACAAATTTATTCTTCAACTTCATAGGACAAGGACCCACAGAAGAATCTGCACCCTAAGCCCTACTTATCAGTACTATTGTTTTTTCTTACATACTGCAGCCTATAAGAATACCAAGACTTGTTATTAAATTTTGAGGTTTGTTTTTCTCTTTACAGTAGAGTTGAGTAAACCAAGTGAGTATAACATAAATAGGAGCTCATGATCAATATGGGAATCGAGTAAAACTAGGACTTAAGAGGCCTATTGCATCTATACTAATAAAAGACAAAGATGCTAATTGACTGTACCTTCACTATGCCCACCAGCCAATCAGAAGAGTATGCAAATTAACTCAACAAAGATGGCCGTTAAATTTGCATATTGCAGGCAGGGCGGGACAGCGTCATCCGCCTCCTGCCCCATCACCATCTGGGCCTACTATCTGTGACCTGACCTGGGGCGGCGGGGCAGGACAGCAGCGATCCGCCAGCCCGCCTGGCTGCCATCCGGGCGTCCTGTGTGCGACCTGACCTGGAGCAAAGACTGAAGACAGTGTAGAAGGAAGCCAAGCGCTGCAGAATGGAGCAAAATGGCAGAGGAGGGAATGGAGACAAGAGCAGAGCTGAGGCAGCGGACACGGAAGGGAATGAGGTAGCAGAGATGGGAAGGAGCGAAGCGACGGAGAAGGGAGGGAGCGAGGCAGGGGAGAAGGGAGGGAAGCATGCTGCGGAAGCCCTATTCTTGCAGGAATCTTCCTGCAACGGGCCTCTAGTTATAAATATAAATAGTGACCTTAAGAAATACAGGTTGCCCTAATTGGTTTGGCTCAGTGAATAGAGTGTTGGTTTGCAGACTCAAGGGTCCCGGGTTCGATTCCGGTAAAGGGCATGTACCTTCGTTGTGGGCACATCCCCAGTGGGGAGAGTGCAGGAGGCAGCTGATCAATGTTTCTCTCTCATTGATGATTCTAACTCTCTATCCTTCTCCCTTCCTCTCTGTAAAAAAATCAATAAAATATATTTTTTAAAAAAGAAATACAGGTTAATGGAGAGGCAAAAATGGAAAAGATAAAAATGAATGGTGAGATGGTGGGCATGGTATATGTAGCCAATCCTTTTGAATTTTGCCTGGAAAGAGGATTTAAGGAACACAAGCATTAATTAACATAAGGTGAGGTACAAACAGGAATATACTTAGAATTATTTTAAAGTGTTATAATCAAGTCAATAGTTATGGCTTGATTAAATAAGTCAGGCTTATTAGAAGTTTCTTAATTCTTTCTGGACAGAGATTCATTTCTGGATATCTCTTGTCAATATCAGGACAGATCTGCTTGGATCAGGCACTCAAATATTTTTGAATAAGTGAATAACTTAATTACTCAATGTATCTAAGCCAAATTTCTTACCTTGAAATATAGCCTTATTTGTTTTGGTCATTAAATTTAGTAAGTGGTCATCTTTATTTGTAAACCCTCATATCAGAAATTCAATATATTAAAATTGATTCTGCTGTGTTAATATTTTAATTGCTGATATATTAAGTATTTTTATTTTTCTATAAAATTTGAAGATAACATGGATGTTTTTGATATTATTTAGGTGGATACATTTAGATTTAAGACTTGTATTTTTCTAAAACATATACTCTCAGGAATTTTTAAATATCAAAATGTTAAAATATTGCAAGAACAGCTTTAGGCTGCTATAGAGTCAACTTTTACATTGAAGGTATGTATTATTATTGAATGCTTTTTTAAGGTAAATGATGTCTAGTCTTTACTACTTCTGATAAAGAGAAAGCAGAAAGGAAGCAAGAAGAAAGTCATATACAATCAAAATTTTGAAGATGAGAAAGATTTTAAAAGAATTTTTAGCTAAGAATGGTTTCTCATTTACTTAATAATAAAATTAGTTAAAAAGAATTGAAAGTATAACAAAGCATCATATTGCATTCCAGTGCCCCCTGGTGGTCAGTGTGTATCATAGCAGTTGATTGTTATGCTGTTCCATCAATTTACATAATAGCCTTGTATTATATAGGCTTGAGGCCAGGTGCATGAAATTCATGCACGGCGTGGGGGTTGTCCCTCAGCCCGTCCTGCACCCTCACCAATCTGGGACCCCTTGAGGGATGCCCGACTGCTGGCCAGACCTCACTCACAATCTGGGCTGGCTACTACCCACTCACCTGCCTGCCTGCCTGCCTGATTGCCCCTAACCGCTTCTGCCTGCCTGATGGCCCCCTAACCGCGTCCCTGCTGGACTGTTTGACACTTCACTGCTCCCTTGCTGGCCTAATCTCACCCCCAACTGCCCTCCCCCACAGGCCTGGTCACCCCCAGCTGCCCTCCCCTGCCGGCCTTGTTACCCCTAATGCCCTCCCCTGCAGGCCTGGTCCCCTCCAGACATCACTCACAATCTGGGCTGGCTACTAACCACTCACCTGCCTGCCTGCCTGCCTGATTGCCCCTAACCGCTTCTGCCTGCCTGATGGCCCCCTAACCGCGTCCCTGCTGGACTGTTTGACACTTAACTGCTCCCTTGCTGGCCTAATCTCACCCCCAACTGCCCTCCCCCACAGGCCTGGTCACCCCCAGCTGCCCTCCCCTGCCGGCCTTGTTACCCCTAATGCCCTCCCCTGCAGGCCTGGTCCCCTCCAACTATCCTCCCCTGCAGGCCTGGTTGCTCCCAACTGCCCACCCTGCTGACCTGATTGCCCAATGCAGCCTGCTGTTCAGTCGTTTGGTTGTCCCTCACTAGCCCTCCTGCCCGTCTGGTCACCCCACACAGCTGCTGTTCAGTTGTTTGCTCATCCCTCACTAACCCCCCTGCTGGCCTTGTCACCCCAAGCAACCTGCTGTTTGGTCATTACTGTTACTGTGATGGCATCCTGGACAATTTGCATATTCCTCTATTATTAGTATAGATTGTATGAAACTGAATATAAACTATTTTTATTAAACAAGAAGTGAAAATAAAATGCAATTAAATTAGTGGAAACATCAGCATATGCGAAGGACAATTTTAAAAGTGGGAAATTTTAGAATATTGGTTTGTAGAGAAATTACCATTATGGAGATATAAAGAAATCAATAGAAAAACAGAACAGCAACAACAAAAAAGAAACCAAAAACATATATGTGGTTTAATTAAATATTGTGTGTAAATATTAAAAATTGGAGAAATGGAACCAAAGTTATGATTGCTTAAGTGGTGATTTTTTCTCTCTTTATTTTAGTGCCTAACAAAGTGTCTGACATCTAAAAGACATGCAATAAATATTTTTTAAATTTATAATTCAATTCAATATCTTCAGTTTATAATATCATGTTAAGAGAAAAGAAAAAATGATGCAAAAGAAGAATGAATATCTATTTGATATTCATAGTTTTCAAATTTCCTGCATTAGTTATCCTATTAAAGAAAGAAGACATGTAGGTATGTGTGTTGGTATTTATCATTAATATACTACTGATTTCCTTTGTATATAATTACTTTTACATTTTCATTACTAGAAAATAACTTTCCTCCAAGATCTATATAGTTGTTTTAAAAGGTGTGCTGTGAGCATACTAGCACACTGAGTTCAAACTATTTCTTAAGATAATTAAACTGAAATTATTGGCTACGTTATTCTTAAATACAGAGTTCAACCACAACAATTGGGAGGAAAATTCCTAATGTTTTTTGTGCTCACTGCCAAAATCATTGCCTCGGCTGTTCTCTCTCTCCATCATTTGTTTCTTCTGGAGAGCAATAAATAGCACTGCTAACATCTTTTTATCCATTTAAAATTTAATGATGTGATCTCCAAGGTCTGCCTGTTGTTGCCAAAATACCTTTCTTCTAGTACAAAATTACATTATTAACCAAGTGAAAACCACAGTTGGATATAAAGGTGGTTACAAAAAAGGTAGCATCCTTAAAACAAAATTTGTATGAAACAAGAACAATTCGAAATTTTTGGATCTCATGAGATTTCAATTAATGTGCTGAACTGCATGTCCTTAATAGAAATAATCACTTCAATCAAGACACATAAAAAATTTAAAAAAAGAAATACAAGATTAGATAGCATTCATAAATGTGGAATCACAACATTAAATTAGTAACTTAATCACTTAGATGACCTTGCCTTGACTGGAAATTCATGACATAGAAAGACCATCAGGAAGTGGAAAAGTTCAAGGGATTAAAACAAGTTGAATGCAAATATGAGCATGAAGTACACAGTGAGACAGGCTACAGATTAAAACTTTGATCATTCCGCCATTAATACTCACCCAGCTAGAGTTTAAAGTGACCTAGGGTGACATCTCATGTAGTACTAGGACCAAGTGCAATCTATCTATCTATCTATCTATCTACCTACCTATCTACCTATCTATCCTATCTAGTTCAATAATAAAATGCAACTAAATATCTATGGTATGTAGCTTTTATGCGTGCACAACAAAACACACCCATACACGCATGAAGGGCAGTTTCTTAGAGAACTGGCTTAGTTCTGGGGTTGAGAATACAAGATCGGTCTGTAAATAATTTGTGACAAAAATGAGGATATATTCAAAGGATTATTGGACCATGTTAAAAGGGCATAGGTTGTGTTAAGAGTTAGCTTGAAGTAGTTTCTACTATCTATTTCTAGAGTGATTTTGGCATAAAAATGAATAAATGATGACAACGGTTTATAATCCATGGATTAAATAGGAATCCATGAGTGCACACTAGTAGAAACAAGCAAATATACAAATAAAACAGGGGGAAGTAAAAACTCCTTCATATTCTAGAATGCCAATTAACAAATGCAAAGAGAATGAATGAATTAGAAACATCATCGTTTTGTATTCATAACAGTTTTTTAAACAGGTTTCATGGGTGGGTCACAGAACCATGCAAAGGAACAAATCCCTATGCAGGGCTTCCTGGTATGATGCACTCTCAGGAGCAGTGTTTCTTCTGATATATTCCTGCCAAACTACATAACCATATCTGACCATGAGGAAATATTAGACAAACCCCAAATAAATATTTAATATCCTTCAAAATTTCAAGGTAATAAAAGAAAAAAATTTAGAACAGTTCCAAATTTATACCCTTAAAGATACTCCACAATTAGATGCAACTTTTGATCCTTGACTAGAAACCAGGTCAGAAAAAAATTTTCCTTTCGATATAAAGGACAATTTCAGGTAATTGAAAAAATTGAATAAGGTCTTTAGATCAGAAAATACTACTAAGAATAGCAGTTTGCTGATTTGGATAATTGTACCATCAGATAGGTAAAAGAACGCCCCCCTTTCTGGAAACGCAGACTAAAGTAATTACGGATAACGGGGTATTTTTAAAGCATTGTGGTAAAAATTAAAGGCAGTGTCCGCTTTGCACTGTAAACATGACTGTGCAAGCTGGAACCAAACAAAACAGTCTTAATAGCCAATGGAAAAATTATAGCTATTCTGTAACTCTTTAAAATTTTTGCAAAAATATTATAAAACTATTTTACCGTTGGTTATAAATGTATAAGGGCATCACAAAAGTCAAAACTAGTATTTATGTAATCCACTATATTTAAAACATTAAAATTTTGAGAATGAAATTGTTTTATTTTCTTTGTAGAAAATGTATCAAAATAGTTTAAACACAGCTTGTTTTCTTGTCATCTTATAATTTGTTGGCATCTTTTCTATTCCAAGGCAAATTGGCATGTTCCTAAATCTGGATCGCTTCCAGTCTTTTATTCTATGCTCTTTCAATGCTCTGAATATCTATGAGATGTTCTATAATGTTAATGAGACGTTCTATAATGTTAATTTTTTGCAAGCATCACTCCCTCAGGACACTTTTTTTTTGTCACAACCACTTCATTTATTTATATTGATAAATTTATCTTCATGGATATCCTCTGGCTGCATAGTTTCTTTCTTTAAGTTTTTTTTTAAATATATTTTTATTGACTTCAGAAGGGAAAGGAGAGGGAGCGAGAGATAGAAACATCAATGATGAAAGAGGATCATTGACTGACTGCCTCCTGCACGCCCCCTACTGGGGATCAAGCCTGTATCCCAAGCATGTGCCCTTGACCAAAATAGAATTCAGGACCTTTCAGGCCGCAGTACGATGCTCTATCCACTGATCCAAACCAGGTAAGGCAGTTTATTTCTTTTTTAAAAAAAGTATTCTTATTGATTTTTCAGAGAGGAAGGGAGACCGAGAGAGACAGAAACATCAGTGATGAGAGAGAATCATTGATTGGCTGCCTTCTGCACACCCCACACTGGGGATCGACCCTGCAACCCCGGCATGTGCCCTGACCTGGAACCAAACCATGATCTCCTGGTTCATAGGTGGATTCTCAACCACTGAGCCACGCTGGCCAGGCTGCATAGTTTCTTAAAGAGCATAAGTGCAGTATTCCCTCAGTCACCTATCTCTTCTGTAAGTGCACTTACGTTTCACTCTCAGCATTAACAGTTTTTGTTCCTTTGTTGCACTTTTACGTTTGTTGGCCAATGCTTTCTTATAATTATTCATTTGTCTAAAACTTTATGTGCATTTATCACTAGGAGACAAGGAAGCAGCAGGGCTTGATGCTCTGTGTCTGTGCATGAACCTATTATGAACCTATTAACAGATGCAGAGTGACCCATTGCTGCCAGAATTCGAAAGAAGTTACATAATTGGTCACAGGTTCTAATGTTCGGTTGTTGTTTACATAGTAATTTGTGGGCTGAGGAACTCATAGCAAAGCTTTTACTTTATGTATTCATTCATAGTTAATGAGGCGTTAAAAGACCAATTGGGGCACATTAAAAATTTTAAGAGTTGATTTGAGTAAAAATTGATTCCAATCAGGCAGCGCCAAACTGGAAGTGGTTAAGAGCCAGGGAAAGACTTATAGAGAGGAGAGGCAAAAGCAAAGAAAGGAAATTATTTGATTGGCTGTAGCTTCAAACCTAGTTGGCTGTTTGTGGCTGGTTGTCCTTAGCATTTTGATTTTATAACTCCGAGGCATTTATAGAGTTAGATTTTGGTTTGCTTATATAGGCCACCATGGCATATCAGTCTAATGGCAACCTTGATTAATTAATCTAACATTGACAATTGAAATTTGAACAGCTTGTTTGGGGAACTGTTGTGATTTAACTAAAGCTTGGTAACTGAAATATGAGCATATCAGAATTTTGCAAAGTGAGGACTGCCTCTATTAAAAATTTAAGCCATTATTTTAGAATTGTTTTTCTACTAAGTTGTTATATAGGACCTAATACCATTCCCAATGTAGGATGCCTCCACGGCATGAGTTTTGGTGGGGAAAAAAGGGTCCTTGTATCCTCCTTTAGCAGGTAAATGACCAGAGCTCCTGGGAGCTGAGACATATCTGTGTGAACCAAGATTGATCGACCAAATAGAAGCCCCTAAGCAAGATATGTAGCTAGAGGAAATGACTCAGAGATTCATAGCAGTTGGAAGTTATTCAAGGTGGTCAGGACATTGAAGATCAGTAGCAATGCAAGTGTCCAGTGAGGGATATGAAGTCTTTTGTGTCAACGGCACTGTTACCAACAGCCTATGGAGGTGTTCTGAGCAAGCCCAGTTGTGTGTGTTTATTCTCTTCTTTGGGTTGTGCCCCTTTTGTAGGGCAGATGCTTCAGGCTTTCCCCTGATTCTGTGAGCTTCCTTGTATCCTTCCAGTTGCATATTCTTCTTAATAAACCCAGAGTCATTATCAGTATCTGGCAGAAAGCTGCATAAGTCCTCCTCCCTGTCCAAGCCTAGCTCTCCTTCCTATCTCCTTATTTTTAATAGCATTTTGAAGAATTCGTATATTTGTTGTGTGCAACCAGTCATTTGCACATTTTCAACTTTCCATCTACAATCTGTTTATTTCTCTCCCACCCTTTTTGTCTCTCAACTTTTCACTTAACTATTTGTTGTTGAAGAACACCTTCTTTTCTGAAGATCTGTTTTGGAAGTTACAAGCAAAATAATGCTTTCACTTCAGAAATGATTTCTATTTTTGTTCCAGTGTCCTTGATAAATATATCAAGTAAATATATATTGTTAGAATGAACGTTATATGCTCACAGTGGCCAAGAGTATCTGGTAAATAGTAAAAACTCAGTAAATGGTATATTATTATTATTATTATTATTATTATTAAACATATACGCATATTTAAAAACTAATGCCTCAGATTTAAAAACTTGTATTTTTCTGTAGGAACATTTTCCATACCAACTCAATGGCTCATAGTTAAAGTACATCCATATATTTTTCCTGATTTTACTAAATATTTTTATTACATCACCTTTCCACTGCCACTCACCATCAAAGAGACCTTTTGAAGTATGGTACCTATTTGCTTTGTTTAACAATGGACAGATTATTTTCATTTTCTGAATTGTATAA
>NW_006289214.1:2914200-2918744 GCF_000327345.1 Myotis davidii
TGGCGATGAGATTTGGGAATGGCCCCTCAATGTCCCGGATTGCAGTAAACGTGACTCTTTAATTCGACTTCTTGAGGTGTCCTTCTGTGATTCGCGGGATACGTTACAACACTTTCAGCAGCATATACACAGGTTTTCTACTCCATATTATTTCCTCAAAAGTATACTGTAAGTAGATACACTTAAGGCTGTAAAAATATGAAACATCCTGGGCCATGATTTTACAATCATGTTGTGGAATGACTTAAATTACTGGAGATTTTACCCAAGCAGTAACACTCTGCTCAGCAATTCAAGATATCTAATGTGATTGTTTGGAGAAGATAATGAGCTGTGAAAAATCATCCTGGCAAGATAAATTAAAACAAATGCATTTCTTAATAGTTTATTACTATTTGACAAAGAAGGCAAAAACATACAATGGGGTAAAGGTAGTCTATTCAATAAATGGTGGTAAAAAAAATTGGACAGATTAATGCAAAAAATGAAACTAGACCACCTTTATACACGATACACAAGAGTAAACTCAAAATAGATTAAAGACTGAAATGTTAGACTTGAAACTATAGAATTCCTAGAAGAAAACATAGCAGTAAAATCTGCGACAATTATTGTAACAACATTTTTCTGATGTATCTCCTTTGGAAACAAAAAAAAAAACAAACAAACAAATGGGACTATAGCAAACTAAAAAGTTTTTGCACAGCAAAGAGTAGAGGGAAGCATAGGAGGTATAATGGTGATGGACAGTAACTTGACTTGGGGTGATGAACACACAGTACAGCATACAGATGATGTGTTGTAGAATTGGGCACCTGAAACCTATATAATTTTGTTAATCAGTGTCACCCTAATAAATTCAATATAAGGTAAAGGGAAAAATGAAAGAAATTACTTTCTGAGGAAAGCTAATAAAACAAATTTTTTACAGGTGTTTATTTTACACAAGAATTTTTGGAATGGAGATTATGCAGTACCTAATATAAATTATAATTGTGACATTTTGAATTTCACCAAATAAAGAAACATATGCTAACATAATGTTCTCATATATTAAAAATAGTAAATAAAAATAAATGAAACCTTCAAGGACTGATTTTAGCTTGTGGTTTTGCCTGGTGCCGGTTTTGTTTTAATATTACTTTAGATATATTATAAAAGTAGATCCCTGATTTAGCACCTATTATAGGAAGCATTGGTGATGCTGGTTCCTGGGGTGATTTCTGTTATTTTTCCAGGTAAGGTAAGACAGTGATGTGAAAAGACAAACCTGAAAACGGAAGATTGACTTCTGTTTTTGTTTCATTTTGACTTCTATTTTGTCTCTAGTTTTGTTGTTGTTGGGAATTTAAGTTTATCTTTAATTCTAAAATGTTAATTAGGAGTTCCCAAAGTTTAGAACTTCCTCCCCCAAATTAGTCCGACATTCTTTATTCAATTTCACGCCTAAGAAAGAGGTAATGGCCTGTGATGAAGAAATTCATGACAAACTATAGAGATACTTACAAGGAACAGTATATTGAAATGTATATTTTTGCATATACTTTTTACAAATTTATGAATGCATAGCTCTTTAATTGTTCTTCTCAACCCAAAACTTCTCAATTTTACCTCTCCTCAACCCCAAACCTAAATCAGAACTAAAATGATGTATCCCTCTAACCCTAAAACATATAATACTTCAAAAGTTCATTAGGTTACATAACCACAGAGACTATTGAATTTCTTGTACTCCATTATGCTCTTCTGTGGCCCTTGTCCCTCCTGGCAATTATTCTCATTATAGGTTTCATGATTAACTGCCCTCGGCTTCCAGTAAACAGTGATTGCCTACACCTGGCCTCCACCTGCCCCTGGTCCCACCGGTTACTCTGATTGACCTTTACAAGAGACATACATATCCCCCCCTCCCTACTCTGCCTTGCTGATGCCATTTTGGCCTCAGCCTTCCTGCTAGCAGATGGAACAATAAATTTTTAACTCTTTACCCCTTTGGCCTCCGTGCATTCCTCCTTCGGCAACTCTAACAGTCACACCCTGTAAATCAATTTAGAAATATTCCTCTGTTTGTAAAAATTCTGATGAGAATATGAATTCTGTTACTGAAAAAAGTACATGTACCCACAGAACACACTGTTGCATGAAATCTGAGAAGGGGGAGAGGCTAAGAAAGATACATGCCCCATGACAGTGGGACAACAAGCAATAGTTATTATTTATTTACTTATTTATTTATTCTAATCCTCACTCAAGGATATGTTTTTTATTGATTTTAGAGAGAGAGTAAAGGAGGTGGGGGGGAAAGAGAAAGAGAGAGAGGAAGCGAGAGAGAAAAAGAGAGAAAAGAGAGAGAGAAACATTGATGTGAGAGAAAAAAAATCTATTGGTTGTCTCCCATACAGGTCCAGACTAGGAAGTGAACCCACAACCTAGATATGTGCCCTGACTGGGAACTGAACCCCTGACCCTTCAATGCCTGGGAAGACACTCCAACCAGCTAAGCCACACCAGCTAGGGTGATAACAGGCAATTTTTAATAAAAATATATTGTATGTTTTTCTAGCCATACAAAACATACTAATATCTTCCAAGTGCATTGTTAATAGATCTCCTTCTTTATTTTGTTGACTTATTTCTTACTTTCAACTAAGCAGCATTAAGTACCAATGTACTGCAGGAAATAGAGATGAATAATTATTATACTCTATAATTAATAATGAATGCCATTTGAAAAATAATTGGCATTGATTTAATCATATATCAGTAAGAAATAATAAAATGAATGATTCACATTTTTGAAGTTACTAATGATAAACATATGTCTTTATGATATTGAGAACTACTCCTTTCAGCTGAAGCAACTAATATAAAATTTATTAAAAATAATTAAACCTCCTTATAATATAGATATAATCTTTACTATTTATTATCTTTTACTGAAACTGTTCATTGTCATGAATTGTAACTTGGAAATTTTCAGCTGTTCATTGACATGGATTCATGACAACTGTTCATTGTCATTGACTATAGCTTGAAATGGTCATATCGAGTACTTAAAAGTTTCAAATGAATGCCAATTTATGGCTTTTGCCTTTATATCAAATTTGGCATGATTAAATAATAGAGGAAGACATTGTATTAAATGGTATCTCACATCAAATTTAGAGTTCAGCCTCCAAATTTTTCATGAAGCATTCATAATTTATAAATTCCTTAATATATTAAAATGTCTCAATATTTTTCTTTTTCTTATTCATTTATTTATTTATATATTAAATTTATTGGGGTGTCATTGGTTAGTAAAATTATATAGGTTGCAGGTATACAATACTATAATCTATACATCACCTATATAGTGTATTGTGTGTTTACCACCCCAAGTCAAGTTTGCAAATTCCAAGTATGTTTTGATGTGCTTGAAAACATGAGCTTAATATGTATTCCATAATAAAATTTTGCTGGAAAAAATAACTTTGCAGTATTACCTAAAATGCATGAAACTTGTTTTGATGATATATAGATTTAGAAGACTTTGAATGTTCCAATTTTGAGAATGCATGACCTTATAACTATAAGAACTATAAGTAAAAGTTAGGGACATAATTTTTATCACATTTAATTTTTTTATCCATTTAAAACACAAAACAAGAAGCATGAACTTTTAAGAATGAAAATCTGACAAGCCACAGGTTTACATTTTAAAGAGAAGCTTCTTACAACACATTAATTCTTCAGATTTTCTGATTATGCATTCCACACAAGATACATATTTGAACAAAAGCATCACATTCATACAAAAGTATAAAACATACAAAATTCAAATGTATTAAATAATCTTTGTAGAGGTTTTTTGTACATATTTAGCCAATATTTAGGGTTTTTTATTTTTTATTAACTTTATTGGGATGACATTGGTTAATATGATTATATAGGTTTCAGGTGTGGGTTTCTATGTTACAAAATCTGTGTACTGCACAGTTTCCCCACCACCCAATGTCAAATCTTCTCCATCACCATATATTAGGACTTCATCAGAATTTCATCTGACTTCTTAGCAGAAACTCTCCAAGACAGAAGAGAGTGGAACCAAATATTTAAAGAGAAATTACCAATCATGAATAGTATATTCAGGAAAATTAGCCTTTAAATATGTTGGAGAAGTAAAGATGTTCCCAGACATACAGAATTTGACGGATTTTATCCCCAGAAAACTTCCATTGCAGGAAATACTCAAGGGAGTTATTCTACCTGAAACAAACAATATAAGATCACATAAAAGTAAGGTCACTAAAATACTACAGCATAAATAGGAATAATTTGTGACAACAATAGCATAAAATTTAAGAGGGCAAAAGTCTGAACTGGCAAAAGTAGATTCAAATTAAAAGGGTGAAAAATGATTCTCCAAGCGGATAACATCCACAGAAAAGCAGGTGTAGCCATACTTATATTTGACAAAATAGGTACAAAGATAATAACAGACAAAGATGGACACTTTATAATGATAAAGGGGACACTACATCAAGAAAACATAACACTTATTC
>NW_006289214.1:2918942-2920509 GCF_000327345.1 Myotis davidii
AACCCATAGTCAGCAGAAGGAAGGAAATAATAAAAATTAGAGCAGAATTAAATGAAATAGAGAACAAAAAGACTATACAAAAAAGTAATAAAATAATATTTAGTCATAACAACAAGAATTGATTTGAAAATAGCAACACTTAATATGCTGATCAGTTGAGATTTAAATTAATTGTAAAACTTTGGAAAATATCAAGTTTACCATATTTATAGATATGTTGGAGAAAATATTTTACACATCAAGTAATGTATTATGTACATTAGTGCTAATTTGGACTTCTGGTGAGTAAGGCAGAGTGAGCTGAATTACACGGATTGATTCTCTTATTAAAAAGACAAAATATTGGACACTTCTAATATATTTTAAATAATATAGAAGTAGGAAATATAAACAAGTACACCCCAACTGTCAAAAATCAGATGAGATAAGCACACATTAAAGTTAAGTAGCTCACAATAGATCAACAAGCAAAAAGACATTGATTGTGGAGTTGAGATTTTAATTACAAAATTATGACAAGAGATAATTCCTAAACTCTTGACAAAATGGAAAGCTAAAACTGAGCTTGCAACTGAGCTAACTGTAGAAAGCAGATCTGCAAATTGCTTCACACCTGTGAAACAGATATAAATTCTCCATCCACCATTCTTGGGAAGTTGCAAATAATTACCTTATTGATCAAAAGTTTAGGGGTAGTCTGGGAAGACTTTTAATCTTGAATAAGTGTATATAAATGAGACTTCAGTAAACATACTATATATTGGACCCAAAATCTCACCAAACACTTGGCTCAGTATCTCCAAATTCAAACATTAATCTTAAAATTAGATCAAGACTAATATCCCATATATAACTACATAAGATGAGAAAGGCAGATCGTTCTTCCATAGTAACAATATAATGAAGTTGAGTTAAGGAAAAAAAAATAACAATAGCTAATTAATAAATAAAGAAAACTGCAGAAGAGGAAGTCAGCTAACTTACAGTTTGGATAATTTTCTAACCAAATACAAGAAACAATATTAAAAGAGTTTCTAAGATATAAAAGTTTAAAATATAAATAAAACAAAGGAAATAGTAACAACCATAGCTATAATAAGCACATTAAAATAAAAATAATTAAATAAGTAGAAAATTAACACATATATTAGCATTACACTAAATATATCTAAATATTGAATTTGTGTTTTAGAAGATACATCAAAGGAAAGCACACTTATCAGAGTCAGAAGTGTTAAAAGGTATGAAATATGAAAGAGAATTTAATGAACTACAAAAT
Organism: Myotis davidii; assembly: GCF_000327345.1. Taxonomy (NCBI): domain Eukaryota; kingdom Metazoa; phylum Chordata; class Mammalia; order Chiroptera; family Vespertilionidae; genus Myotis; species Myotis davidii. The sequence continues at coordinate 2,920,222 of NW_006289214.1, forward strand.
AAAAGAAAAAGTCAAATGCTTAATAGGCATTCTGGTAAAAAGATGAAAATCAATAAAAACAATATTTAAAATCTAAGAGTAAATAATTTCTTATAATTAAAAAGTGAATCATCGCTAAATGATTAAAATTCATAATAAGCATACATGTTAGTTAAGATGAATAACAATAAATATTCACATGAATTCCTTCAAATAAAATCTTAAAGCTGCCAGAAAAACAAACAAACAAAAGCCAAGATGGATTACTTATGAAAGACTTTTCTTCAGCAACCTAACTTACCATAAGTC
>NW_006289214.1:2920537-2921890 GCF_000327345.1 Myotis davidii
TGTTAACTAACATTAATGAATAAGGGTGAGATAATATTTCTAGATGTGAAATTTCAAATAAGTAATAGGCAGACTCATGATGTTAGTGAAAATAGAATACAAGACTGTTCATGCATAAATGTTGGGCAAAAATGATATATTAATGACTAATCACTGGGGTTCAAAATTCCAACAGTACCATACAATAGGAGAGATTAAATTTGGAGCTAAATAAGTTTTTTAAAATTTGTGTTACAAAAATAAAATGCTTAAAAATTTTATACATGTTTAGATTGGATGTGCAACATTTACACTATCAATTAAAGATGAATGGATTATCAGTTATTTTGTTTATAATTAAGTCTGGTTATATATATAGAATTGTTACTTCTAAGGTACAGAATGATAGCTGCAAATGCAAAATTTAAAAAAATTAGTGGATAATCTGAGATATATGACATTTTACTCAAAGGAGATGGGGACATGTCATTTCCAAAATAGAGTTCTGAATACTAGTGTTTCTCAAATATTAAAGACTTGGAATATTCATATTTATCTTCTAGTTGTTATTGTTATTTAGATTACTTATGCACCAAACTTTAAGTACACTGCTTAAGAGTCAGAGCTTGCCCAGCCAGTGTGGCTTAGTGGTTGAGCATCCCCCCATGCACCAAGAGGTCACCAGTTCAATTCCCTGTCAGGTCACATGCTTGGATTGCCAACTCATTCCTCAACAGGGGGCCTGCAGGAGGCAGTTGATCTGTGTTCTGTCTCATGAATGTTTCTATCTTTCTCTCCCCCTCCCTTCCACTCACTCTAAAAATCAATAAAAAACACATTTATTTCACGTAAGAGGCTTACTTCATTGTCATTTGGTATAGTTAATTGGCCAGAAGATGGCTTGTGATGGTTTTACACAAATGCTATTACAGTCAAACAAGTATGAACAAAAACAATATCCCGAATGGGAGAATTCTGATTTCAGTTTTTGCCCTTATTCAGCTAATAACTACCTAAATAGAAGAAAAGAAGGGATAGATATTGAAGTTATCATCTCTGTTTTCTTTGTTGTTTATTTTTCTAGTTAATACACTTCTATTGAGATATTATCATTTAACTACAAGGCATTCGGAGGTGCCAAAAAGAGGCATTAGTGAACAAATCATAAAGCTTCTCGGTTTCCGAGAAAGACAGATAATTTGTTTGTAATTAAGTCCGGTAACTGTTTGATTACCTAATGCATAGCTACTGCATGATTTACGTATCACTATGACTTGGAGTTGTAAGTGTCAAAGGTATTCCTCCCCAGATTGATGTTTCAATGTAAATAAAATTTTGCCTTTTCTTACAGTTCTGGGAGTTAATTTTGGAAAA
>NW_006289214.1:2922305-2923923 GCF_000327345.1 Myotis davidii
TATATATTAATAATGTGGATTGTTTTTATATATATATAAATTTATTTCCCTGTTGGAGATAAGCTGAGAGGTAAGAATCAAGGAAAATATAATTTTTTTGAGCCTGAAGATAAAGAGATCTATATGTTCTATATGTGGCTATTTTACTAATTATAAAGAGTTGGCATTTTCTACATTGATTTCCTTTTGTATATCACTTAGGCCTAAATAAAGGTAAATTTTAAAAAGCCAATCAACACTAAGCTAAGAATAATAAAGGAAAAGGTTATTTGTAGTATTTGTTTTATGCATGCTCCTAAATACACCTACACTTGAGACACAGTTATAAGGGCTAAAGAATCTTATTCTTCTAACCAGACACTGGTGGGAGAGACAAATTCAAATACATCCAAAACAACCTAACTGAAGACCAAACAGGTTGAGTGGAACAACCAGGCTGGCAGGGGAGTTAGTGAAGGACGACCAAACAACTGAACACCGGACTGCTTGGGGCAACCAGGCCACCAGTGGGGTTGGTGAGGGACGACCAAACGACTAAACACCAGGCTGCATGGGGCAAGCAGGCCGGCAGGGAGATGGAGAGGGACCACCAAACAACTGAACAGCAGGCTGTGTGGGGCGAGTGGAACAACCAGGCTGGCAGGGGAGTTAGTGAAGGACGACCAAACAACTGAACACCGGACTGCTTGGGGCAACCAGGCCACCAGTGGGGTTGGTGAGGGACGACCAAACGACTAAACACCAGGCTGCATGGGGCAAGCAGGCCGGCAGGGAGATGGAGAGGGACCACCAAACAACTGAACAGCAGGCTGTGTGGGGCGACCAGGCTGGCAAGGGGGGGGCAGTGGTGTTGGGGATCAGTTAGGGGCAACCTGGCTAGTGGGGATGGCAGTTGGGGCCAACATGGTTGGCAGGGGGGCCAGTTGGGGGCAACCAGGCTGGCAGGGGGACAGTAAGGGTTGACCATGCTGGCGGGCAGGGGGGGAAGTTAGGGGCAACCAGACCAGCAAGTGGGGCAGTTGGGGGCAACCAGGTTGGCAGGGGAACAGTTGGGGGCAACTAGGCCAGCAGGGAGGCAGTTAGGGGTGATCAGGCAGGCAGTTAGGTGAGCAGTTAGGAGCCAGCAGTCCTGGATTATGAGAGGGATGTCTGACTGCCAGTTTAGGTCCAATCCCCCTAGGTGTCCTGGATTGGAGAGGGCACAGGCTGGGCTGAGGGGAATTTTGTGCACCGGGCCTCTAGTCCTATATAATAAAAGAGAAAAATGGTAATTGGTGTACGATGATACCCTTTTCATTGGCTAATCAGGGCTATATGCAAATTAACTGCCAACTAAGATTGGCAGTTAACGGCCAACTAAGATTGGCAGTTAACTGCCAACAAGATGGCGGTTAATTTGCATATGTAGTCACAAGGCAGGGAGGCGAAAGGGAAAGCAGGAAGAAGACCCCTGCCACTGACAGTGATCAGAAACCCAGGGGGGAGCTAAGAGCCTTTGCCGCCCTGGCCAGTGATGGCAGGAAGTAGGGGTGGAGCCAGCGATGGGAGCTGGGCACGGTCGAAGATGGCAGTCCCGGGAGCTAGGGGTCCCTTGCCTGGGCCCTAAAGTGGAGCCCAC
>NW_006289214.1:2924657-2926790 GCF_000327345.1 Myotis davidii
AAACCCCACCCAGTACACGAATTTCGTGCACTGGGCCCCTAGTCTATATATAAAAGCCTAAGCGACCATTAAGACCAGATGACCAGCTGGTAGCTATGATGCACACTGACCATCAGGAGTCAGACGCTCAGTGCAGGAGCTGCTCCCTGGTGGTCAGTGAACTCCCACAGCCAACCTCCCACAGCCTGCCAACCTCCCTTTTGAAATGTATGTACATCTTTTCCCAGGCACTAGCCGGTTTTACAAACCCAGGAAATCCTTTTATGCAAGGTCTTGTAACTATCTCTTTGAAATTTAAATATGGTAGAAGACAGCAACCTTCTCCTCTAGTCTCTGTGCCTGGCTAAGCGTCTGACCTCCATGGGCACCAATTATGAAACACAGATGGCCTAATGAAAGGGAAAATCTTTTGATCAGGAATAACATTTCCTCAGGAGTAACTCAATGTGCTCTGAACATCTCATCAATCTCTCTAACTTCTTTCCGTGCTTTCCCACTAGACAGCCTCCGTGCTTAACATCCCTGCTGACTTTTGTTGCAGTGGAATTGAGCTGTCTCTCTCCTCTTTGGAAATAGTCTTGAATAAATTCACCCTGCCTGTTTAATTTTGTCCAGTGCAAATTTTACATTGACAGGAAAATACAATATGCAGTATTTCAGAATTTTTTCTTTTACATAAGCATTTGCACTTAAGGTTCCTTCATGGTTTTTGTTTGTTTGTTTTTTGTGTGACTTGATTTCCTTTTATTATAATACTAGAGGCCTAGTGCATGAATTCGTGCACAGGTGGGGTCCGGCCAGCCTGGCCCTGATCCAGACCTGTCAGGAAAAGGCGCCAGGTCAGCTGGGGGGAGGGGCTGCAGGCGATTGGTCGGTGGGCCCCACCCCCAATTGGGGTGGAGGATCCAATTGGGGATGGGGCCAGCCATGGGGTGGGGCTGTGGGTAGTAGACCAGCTGGCTCTGCCTACAAATGGGGAAGGGGGAGCCAATTGGGGGTCAGTGGCTGGGGAGGGGTTGGGGGAGGATGGTGGGCCAGCCCCACCCCTGATTGATGTGGGGGGGTCAATCAGGGCGGAGCTGGTTAGGCCGAGGGGCTGTGGGTCGATCGGGGTCGTGGGGGCTGATCATGGGTGGGACCTGCCATGGGGAGGAACCTCAGGCAGTTGGTCAGATGACACTGCTCCTGATAAAGGCGGGGGCACCGATCTTGGGTGTGGCTGGTTGGAGGAGGGGCTTCAGGAGATTATCCAGTCATCCCCGCCTCCTATTGGGTAAGGGGAGTGATCAGGGGCAGGGCCAGAGATGGGGGAGTGGCTGTGGGCCAATCAGGGTGGTGGGGGCCCATCAGGGGCAGGGCTGGCTTGGGGGAAAGGCTGCAGGGAGGTTGGCTGGCCAGCCCCATCCCTTGATCGGACTGGTTCACTGGCTGCAGTGTTGCATCATAGCAACCGGTCATTCCTATCGTTACGGTGCTACGGTCGCTGGCTTTTTATATATATCATTTTTTTATATCATGGTTTATTTGAAGGACTTCTTTGTTGGTTCTAATTTTTGGCAATCCTATATAATAAAAGCCTGATATGCTAAATATCTGACCATTCGATCATTCGACCAGGTGCTATGACTTTCACTGACCACCAGGGGGCAGATGCTCCGACTGGTAGGTTAGCTTGCTGCTGGGATCTGGTCAATCAGGACGGGTGAGACAGGCCAGACATGCCCTGGAGCCCTTCCAAGGTCCCTCCCAGCCCTGATCATGCACCAGTGGGGTTCCCTTGCCTGGCCTGATCCCTCTCACAATCCGAGACCCCTAGGGGAATGCCAGAGAGCCAGTTTCCGCCTGATTCCCACAGGCCAGCCCAGGGGACCCCACTGATGCAGGAATCCTTGCACTGGGTCTCTAGTTAAGAATAAAGCTAAGCCCTAGCTGATTCGGATCAATGAATAGAGCATCAACCCATGGACTGAAGGATCTTGGGTTCGATTCCAGTCAAGGGCACCTACCTTCGTTGCAGACCCTGGTTAGGGTGCATGCAGGAGGCAACCAATTGATGTTTGTCTCCCTCTGTCTCTCCCCATCCCTTCCACTCTCTCTAAAACATCAATGGAAAACATATCCACGGGTGAGGAT
>NW_006289214.1:2927011-2930453 GCF_000327345.1 Myotis davidii
TTAAACCCATACCGTATCTACAAACATATTAACAAGTAAATGAAATCTGTTCAGAATAAAGAAAAAACATGCTATTTTAAATGATTAGCCAAGTTTCTCCTAGAAATGCATGAATTAACTAAGGAAACATTTTTAAACAGAAACTATGCTTCTGATCCTGTTGTAATTAGCAAGGTATTAATAATAGAAAAGGAGCAAAAGGAAGGCCAAATATGGTAGGCACGTCATTTGGGCCGCTATACCAGGAAGCTACAGCCTTACAATCCCAGAGTTCCAAGGAAAGGAAGATAGATGCATGGAACCGGGGGGACTAGCAAAGGTGCTTTCTGTCAGTCCCACCTGGGAACAAAGGTCATTCGCCAGGATGGGCATGGCCACTGCAGGCCACAAAGGTTTGGGACACTGAAGTCCCTGAACAAAGAAACTGGCTCCTCTGTGCTCTCCACCCTCTTGTGACTCTTGTGATTTTGGGCTTGTGGGGCTCTTTTGCTCCTGCTTCCCTGCATTCACCCACATGGCCCACGGGTATATGGACCCCACCAGGGTATATGGACCCCACCAGGGTACAAGGATTAATGGGCTACAATCAGCCTAATGTTGAACTGGGCCTGTCTCCAACATGGCAAAGAAACTTGAGACACGGCCTTTGATTTTAGCTTTATTGAAACCACACATATACTTCTATGACTGGACAAAGGAAAATGGGACTTTAAAATCGCAGGGATTTAAGTTCATGCAAATAAAAATCACTCATTCTTCAGTGCCAGCCTCAGATAAGTCTTTTTTTCTCAGAATATTGTAAGCACTCCACCCCCGGCAGTATCCATTGGGGAAGAGGGACCCCCACCTCGTCCAGTATCACTTCCATGGAAGTCAGGATATCTTACTGATGTTTATCAATCTGCCAAGGAACTAGTTATGTAACCTTTACCTCTATGAGCATGGATTCCCTGTCCTATAAAATAAAGAGAAAATATTCAGTCTACATCTTTTCTAAAGCTGTGGCAAATGCTAATGATCCATTAGCTAGTGCAAGTGACATTCCCAAATGCTGTCATTTCAGAGAACAACCTATCTATGAATTTGTGCTATGTTACTACTAAATCCTCTTTTAAGCATGACTACAAGCAGTTAAAATTATTTCCTTGATTTTTCAGGTCCACTTTTATTTACTTTATTCTCCTTTGAGATAGTTCAGTCAGCACTTTTAGTATTTGCAGACCAAACTAAATATAGATGGATAAAAAAGGTTAACACAGGAAAGCAAAACATTTAGAAGAAAAATAGATCAGACATTTAAACTCATAGCTAAGGAAATTACATGAAACCCTTGGGTTATATACAAAGGAAAGAAAAAACAACCACAAGATAAAGCACCACGGGTCACATAATTTTAAGACCCCAAAGGGTTCCTCTAGGGAGTAATAACCAGAAATATATTCATAAACTTAATAGCTTTTAATCTTCCCTATAATATTATTCATAGACATTTAAACCATAGTTTTTTTTAGCATTTATATCCTCCAGAGAATCAATGGCAGAGGATAGCAGTGGGTACTGTCTACTCTAAGTATGTTTTGTCTTAGTCAGTTTATTATTTTTCCTTTTTCTTTTTGTTAATTTGTTTCAGGTTTGGATTATTGGGGGGAGGGGCATTCTTATTTTGACCATTTCGAAAATTGCTAATAGTGATATTTGAACACTATTTATGTAGGAAGATGATGGCTTTGAGACTCCTCTTGCACATCAAAATTACAAATGGCATTGCATATTTAAGTTTCATACACGAATCATGCAATATAAAATTCAAATTTACCCTTTCAATACACATATTGGCAAAACATATTTTTTTCAGATTGTACAATCAACTAGCAGTCTTTTTGCTCTATTACCTGCCTACTTCAGGCAGTTTGCAAATAACAAATATGGTATTCTAGAAATTATTTTATTCCCACTGGCAAATATTACATAGGGAATTAGAAAAATTCAACACCTTGAAGGAACTAATCTTTTATCCCCTTTAGTCTGACTATTTTATCTTGATTTAAATTTCATTTATATTGTAAACAAAGTCATTAGTTGACAATTCCTATATTTTAAAATAAAAAGCAGTAATGAGTTAGGGAAAGGAGCAGTAAATGCTGCTAATAAACTGAGATTGAATGCTAAATAGGGCATGCTATATGATATTTCAAATCTAGCTAACAAAAAAACCTTTAGTAGAACTCTGTTTGTGGTGAAGGAGATTGCTAACTTAGACTGTGCACCCATGACATTGCAATCCTGACAGTACATCATTAGTTGGGTTCCCTGGAATTACATATCTTTCCTTAATAATGCTTGAAGGGATTTATTAACTTGTTACTTTGGGACTGCATTGCAAAAACAGAATAAAAAAAATAACATACCAACAAATAGGATGTTGTCAACCAGAATTTTGGAATTCTCAACCACATTTATTTGGACCTATCTTAGCTCTACATGTCTTCTAATCCTATTATCACAGCAGAAAGCCAACACTCAAGGATGGGTCCAGGTAGCAGTGCATAATCAAGCTATGCAATGACATTTAAAAGAATAGTATAGACATGTTATATGTTATATCCATTTGCATGCCATTGGCCAAAGCTAATTATATGACTAACCCAAATAAGGGAGTCAGAGAAATATATTCTTCCTGAAGAGAAGCCTGACAAAAAAAAAAAAGCAAGGAATTGAGAGTGTAAACAAATGTGAGCAAGTATAAAACAAGAATGAATACAATTATAGTTTGGTAAACAGGTCTTATCTGGAAATAATATTGGTATTATATTGTTCAGTTTTTTTTTCCTATGAGTCATTCTAGTTAAATAAAAATGGAGTTTTGTCTACTGATATCATTTGTCTTTTTTAAAAATCAAAATAACAGAGTTCTCAGTCTTTCAATTGTAGTTCTAAGTTTCTTTGCCTTTGTGTTTTGTTTCTGTTTTTATTGTACACTAGAGGCCCAGTGCACCTATTTTCACGGGTGAGGTCCCTCAGCCTGGCTGGTGATCAGGGTCGAACAGGGCTGTGGGAGGTTGGCCAGGGGAAGGGACCATGGGAGGTAGGCCAGCTGGGGGTTGAGGGGAACCACAGGAGGTTGGCCGGCAGCGGGAGGTTGACTGTGGGAGCACACTGATAACCAGGGGGCAGCTCTTGCATTGAGCATCTGTCCCCTGGTGATCAGTGTGTGTCATAGCGGCCAGTTCAGTTCTGTGGTCACTTAGGCTTTTATATACTAGTATATAGAAGTGACCCTCTTTCTATTCCTGCCCCTAATATGTTCAGACAGGTACATGTGTGCATACACAGGTGCACACACACATGAAACATACACTATTCTAGAACATTAGATATTTTAATCTTTTAAAAAATTCTTCATAAAAATATTTCTGATCTTGTACATGGAGTGATTTTTCTG
>NW_006289214.1:2930761-2932321 GCF_000327345.1 Myotis davidii
AAAATACTTATAAATTCCTATTATTTTTGTCCAGATATTGCTTAGAAAATTTCCAGAGGAGACAAAATATAATTACTAGAATATCAGATTTGTTGGTTTTATGGTGACAGAGATCAACTTTATTCTAGGTAAAATGCATGCATATTTATTATACTTACTTGAATTAGGCTATCTTGTCTGAAAAATTAAAGCTACTTTAAGCATTGTGTAGTATATCTATCTATCCATATATTATAAAATATATATTCACATATATGCATATATGCAAATATATGTATAACATTCTTGGTTTTCATTAATAACATTATACTATATAATGATCTTAATTTACATCCTGTTGCATATTCATATAGTTAGAAATTTACTGGTGCTATGGTTTGAATGTTTGTATACCTCCAAATCCCATGTGTTGAATTCTAATAACCAATGTGATAATATTAAGAGGTGGGGCCTTCAGAGATACTTAGGTCATGAAGATGTCACCTTACTGAATGAGATTAGTGTTACTAGTGCTCTTTTAAATAGGACCTCACCGAGCTACCTAGGCCCTTCCACCATGGGAGGACACAGCAAGAAGGCACTGGCTATGAACCAGAAAGAGGTCCTCAACAGGCAATGCTGGCTGGCATCCTGAGATTGGACTTCTGGGCCCATGGAACTTTGAGAAAAATATGTTCTGTTGTTTATAAGCTTCTCAATCTCTGGTGTTTTGTTATGGCAGCTCTAAAGCACTAAGACAACAGTTAAATAACCTTAGGAATAGTGAAATAGTTGTTGAAAGGCAGAAAGTTGTTTTGTGTCAAAGATTAACTGCATTCAATTTTAGGAGATTAGTAGAAACTATATTAAAACATAGATATATGCTTATGAAACCTTACACATTCTATAACAACAAACCTTGGGGTTGCTTGACCATTTGTCAGTTAAGTATTATTCATCTCTTAACATAATATATTATTAAACAGTTATTAGGTGACCATTTTTTCTTGTTTTTTGAGGTAGGCCTGTAGATCTATGAACTTCCCTCTCAAGAATGCTTTCACTGTGTCCTATAGATTTTGGATTGTTTTGTTTACATTGCCATTTGTTGCAAGATGCTTTTTATTTCTCCTTTGATCTCTTTGGTAACCCAATCATTGTTTAATAGCATGCTATTTAGCCTCCGGGTGTTTGAATTTTTTTTCATTATTTTTATTGTAGTTGATTTTTAATTTTATGCCATTGTGGTCTGAGATGGTGCTTGATATGATTTCTATCTTCTTGAATTTGAAGAGACTTTGCTGTGCCCCAATATGTGGTCAATCTTTGAAAATGACCCATGTGCACTTGAGAAGAATGTATATTCTGTGGCTTTGGGGTGAAATGTTCTGAAGATGTCAATTCCATCTGGACTAATGAGTCATTTAAGATTAATGCTCCTTTGCTGATTTTTTGTTTAGAGGAATTATCCAGTGGTCTTAGTGGGATATTAAAGTCTCTTACTGTGACTGTATTGCTGTCAATCTCTCCCTTGATATCTTCCAGAAGCTTTTTATGTATTTGGGTGCTCCTGTATTGGGT
>NW_006289214.1:2932440-2933556 GCF_000327345.1 Myotis davidii
TTTATTCCAGTCCCTTCTGGCCTGATGTGTTTCTGTTGAGAAATTAATTGATAGTCTGATGGACGATCCCATGTAGGTAACTTTTTGTCTCTCCCTGGCAGCCTTTAGGATTCTTACTTTGTCATTGGTGTTTGCCAATTTAATTATAATTGGTCTTGATCTTTTGGGGTTCATCCTGTTTGGGACTCTGTGAGCTTCTTGAACTTGTATGAGTTTTTTCTTCCCAATATCAGGGGAAGTTTCCTGTCATTATTTCTTCAATCAGGTTTTCCATCCCTTGCTCAGTTTCCTCTCCTTTTGGCACCCTGATTATGTGAATGTTGTTTCGTTTCATGTTGTCTCAGAGTTCCCTTAGGCTCTTCTTCTGTTTTTTAAGGTTTTTTTCCTAGATGCTTCTCTGCTTGGGTATTTTTCCTACCTTGTGTTCTAGCTCACTGATGTGGTCCTCTGCTTCTTATAGTCTCCTGTTGATGCTTTCTATTGAGTTCTTTATTGCAGTGATGTCATTTTTTCATTTCCTCTTGGTTTTACACATATTGTTGAATTTGTCTTCCATCCTTTTCAGTGTCCTTATGACCTTTGCTCTGAATTCTTTCTCTGACATATTGCTTGCCTCCATTTCATTTACTTCCCTTTCCAGTGATTCCTCCTTTTCTTTTTAAATGTGAGCTATTCCTTTGTCTCCCCATAATTGCTCCTCTCAGGGTGTCTGGTTATGTAGCTCTCTCTCTCTCTCCTGTGTTGACTTGAAGGCACAAAATACAAAACAACAAGATACAGTGCACAGGGCACCAAACACAAATGTATTCATGATACTAGTATCCCCAAATAAAGGTGACTGCCTGAGAAAAGAGAATTAGGAGATAGAAAAGAGTGCAAAAATGATATTCAGGAAAGGAAAAAACATGTAAGAGAGAAAAGAATGAGAAGAATAAAGAAGAGGGGAAAATGTATGTATATGGGGAGAAAAACTCCAAAAAAACAACTAACCCAAAAAAATGCAAACAACAAATACCCAGAGATGAATGCAAACAACAAACAACAACTAATCCAAAAATTGCAAGCAACAAACACCCAAACAGCAAGCACACAGATGAATTTGAGGAGGCAGAGCTT
>NW_006289214.1:2933631-2959698 GCF_000327345.1 Myotis davidii
AATTCGCCAGTTCTGAATGGGTATTATTTGATTCATCTGTTCCTTCTATCTGCTCTGTGAGAAGGTGCAGGGTCTGTCCATGTATTTGGTGCTGCTTTGTCTCACCCTGGACAGACTTTTTAGTTACCCATGATCAGGGAGGTGGAGTCTTGGTGTTCATATCAGCTGGTCCCTGAGCATCGTGGTTGTAGGGTCCCAGGAAGTACCAGAGGTTGAAGGTAAGACTGGGCTTCTGATCACAGCTGGTCTCCCCTTCAAGATGGTGCTGTCTTCGCAGCAGAGCAGGCCACTCCAGGAGAGATTCCAGCAGTAGTAGAGGCTGCCTGGCCAAGGGAACCTGGTCCGTCAGTCCTCAACAGTCCTGTGGAATATAGCTGTCCCTCACTCACAAATACAGACACTCCCTGCACGTTCACACACTTTCCTTTTGTTCTCTCACTCACACACTATCTTGCAGGGTGCCATCCCATCTGCAGCCATTTTGGATTCTCTTTAGGTTCAGACTTTTTAAAGATTTCAGGATAAGACTCAGCCAATCCACCTTATATATTGTGCAATTTAAATGATTATTCTTGATATTATAAGTTAAAATATTTCAAACTGTTTTATTTTTGTCTTGGAATTTTACTCCCTGCCTTATAATAAAAAGTAACACTTGATTATTTTAAGACCTGACAAGATTAAAGACTTGTCATTTATGTATGACTGTATGAGTAATTTAAATAATAAGTTAAATGATTTAAGCTGATAGCAGCTGGAATTTTTACTCCACAATACTTGAGTAATTAAAAAAAAAAGTCACTTGGGAAAAGAAACTCACTACATTCTTTGAGAAACTTCCCTCTTCAGAATATTTAAAATACAAAACAAATATTTTTTTTTCTAGGAAATCTTTCTGTTTCAAATTAATAATATGCAGTGAATTTCACACTTGAAAAATTACAGTTTTCAAAGGGGTGAGTTGGTTCTGAATGTGACTTTTGCTTCATACTGATAACTCTGGCAATTTAGAGCTTGTGCTTTGACAATCTACACCTGGCAGAGAGGTGACAAAGCCTAGTACACATTTAAAGTGGGAGGCTGAATCAGAGACATTATGCATTAAACAGGAAAATCTAAAATATGAAGACATCAAACTTTGAAGCCACAGTTCATGGAGAAACTTGCTTGTCTGGATCTTAAAAATGAGTGGCAACTATTAGGAGAAATAAAGTTCTCTGAGAATTCCTAACTATAAGGTTATCTTTCAATGAGAAAGCTACCAGAATTCTAATAATATGCATGGAAATAATTCTAAACAGGCTAGTCTTGGTATTTTATTTAAATAAACCTGTGTTGTTAGTGCCCGTACTGTCTTGTTGAAGTATTTTTTTTTCAGGATTTCTTTTTTTTAAATATATTTTATTGATTTATTACAGAGAGAAAGGGAGAGAGATAGAGAGTTAGAAACATCGATGGGAGAGAAACATCGATCAGCTGCCTCCTGCACATCTCCCACTGGGGATGTGCCCGCAACCCAGGCACATGCCCTTGACCGGAATCGAACCTGGGACCCTTCAGTCCACAGGCCGACACTCTATCCACTGAGCCAAACCGGTTTCGCCATGAAGTATTTTGAAATGCTTTTAGATGAATAAACAACAATTTCTGCTAATTGAGAGAAAAAAAATGAGTTTAAGATTATTTGGGGGAAAAATAATAATAAAGAAAATAATGTAAAATTTAAAAAAATCACTGGTCTAGAAGCTTTTAAAAATGCCTGTGCATCTTATTTACATGCTATATTGAGTGTTGGAGATCCCTTAATAATAAAATAAATTTACAAAAATTCTTAATATTAGCAAAATAATAAAAGTATTTTTAAACTAATTAAAATAAAGTATGCTTTTAATATGCTTTTCTCATAAGCACTTTCCATATACTTAATTATTTTACATTAAATTTATTAATATGTGTTTTAAAATTCCTTTAGTGTATATTAAATGGAAAATGCTCAGAATTGGTCTTCTCATAGACTCATTTTTTTTAGTACATTTAAAAATATAACCTTGAGATTGATTTTGAGGAAAATTATAAACCAGATGCATTTATAGTTAATCGTCATCTGGAAATGTACTTTCTTTATTTTTCAAATTTCATTTTATTATTTTCCATCACCATTTATCCCCTCTATGCCCTATTGCACTTCTACTTGCCCCCAACACCCTCAAAGTGTACTTTAAATGCTATGGATAAGCAAGCACTGAGATAGTCAGTGCATTGAATTACAATGGATTTTTAATTATAGTGTTTCTGTTTTCTATTTTTAATTTATTTTTTATTGTGGACAATGTCCCTCCCCCCCACCGCCCCCAACCCTTTGCCCACTCCACCTAGCTGCTACCCCACCCCAGGCCTTTACTGCACTATTGTCTGTGTCCAGGGCTATGCATACATGCATACAAGTTCTTTGGTTAATCTCTTCCAGTCCCCTCCACCCCCTTCCCTTCAGAGATCCATCAGTCTGTTCCATGTATCCATGCCTCTGGAGTTTCGTCAAAAAACTAAAAGTGTAACTGCTGTTTAACACAGGGATCCTACTTCTGGGAATATTTCCTAAGAATTCTGAAACACCAATCAGAAAGAATATTTGCATCCCAATGTCGTAGAAGCATTATTTACCATAGCTGAGATCTGGAAACAACCCAAGTACCTATCAACAGATGAGTGGATAGAAAAGTGTGGTACATTTACAAAATGGAATATTATGCAGTCGTAAAAAACAAGTATACCTTACCCTTTGAGACAGCATGAATGGATCTAGAGATTATTATGCTAAACTAAATAAGCCAGTCACAAAGACAAATATCGCATAATCAAATGTGGAATCTAATGAGCAAGATGAACTGACAAACAAAATAGGTCCAGAAGCATGGATGCATGGAACAGACTTGCTTTTTTTCTTATGACTGTAAAACTTTTATGCAGACATGCATCAAACTAGTCATACATAATGTGAAATCATACACAGTTTTCTATCTTATTTTTAATTAATCCTCAATATATCTGATAATATTCCTAGATAAGTAATTCTATTAATTAAGCATTATATATGGAATAATATCATTCTATTTCACTTTGATTAATATTTTAAGTTTTAAAGAGATTCTTGGGCTTGAATTCATAGTGAAAGACCTAAATTATCTGTAATAAATCAACACATTTAAGGTCTGATTCTTCTAGTCACTGCAGTTAAAATACACTAAATGTATTTTTTAATACCATTGTTTTCAAATAATTGAAATATTATCTCTTAGCTACTATGATATTCCCAGGCTAATTGAGAAACTATAAAATAAGTCATGCACCATGCACAGGTGAAAGAAGGGGTTGCTTTATATATTCCTTTTTTCCCCCCATGGTTACCCTTCTTTTATATATTCTGCCCAAATCAGAAATGCTTTTGAAGATTGAAGTGATATTACTGATTATTTATTACTAAAATTCATGATTTTTTTCTGTTATGAATAACTAGACTTATAGATTTTACCTCTATTTGATAGGCTTTTTTTTCAAAAGCATCATTAAAATACAGCCCAAATCATTCCATATTCCTAAATTTAATCAAGCTTTAAAAACATTTACTTATAGTCAACAATGCTTTATTTTACATTTAAATTTTGTTAAGAGGTTAGGTCACATGTTAAGTGTTCTCACCATAAAAACTAAAAATAATAATATTTTAAAATCAATAACTGACCTTCAGAAATATCGTAAACTATTATCATGGCACAGTTTTTTATACAAATCTAAGTACTGTATTAGATTCTTAAAATGGCAAAAAGAAGTGTGGCAGTAGAGTTGCTTCTCAAATGAAATATAACAGTGATAAAAATCAAACTTTAAGTTAGAATAATTCAATATATAACAACTCTATAAAATTTAAATCCTTTACTATGTATCACTAGCTTCCATCTTTTATTTGGAATGCACATGCCATGCCAGGTCACCCATTGAAAAGTAAGCTTTACATGTATTGACTCACTTAAATCTTCCATTGTGTCTCACGAACAAGATAACTTTGAAGGTTGCAGGTAAGTTATTCATGAATGCCCTTCAATGAGGGTATGCATGATGTTTCTTCATGGTTAGATCCAGATTATACACCACCGGCTGAACTGTGCGTGCTCTTCCCATTGTATACAACATAAAGGATATTACATGATTCTGATTTGTTCCATCATAAATGATTGCTTGATTAGTGTTATGTCTTCCAGACTAACCCATTATAGGCTTATTTATCTTTCTCTTTGAATTTAAAAATATTTCATAGAGTAATCCTTTGAAACTATGTAATATCACACTCTTCATCAATTTATTTTATGCCCTTTATGGTTTATAGTTTTGCAATTAAAGTTGGTAATACTTAGATTGTGCTAGATTTGGCTTGTGGGAATATCTCCAACCTGACTTTTGTGTCCTTTTGGCATGACCCCATCACTTTTTGAATAATTATTTTCTACATTGCACAAAAGAAGGTATTTCAAAGTCATCTTGTCCTTTTCCTAACACTGAACTTGAATCAATGGTTTCTCTAAGAGCCCTTGTTTTGTTTTGTTTTTGTAGTTTTTTTTTCTTTCTTTATTGATTAAGATATTGCATATGTGTCCTTACCACCCCTCATTGCCTCCCACCCCCACGCCCAGCTCATGCCCTCACCCCCCTGGTGCCTGTGTCCTTTGGTTAGGCTTATATGCATGCATACAAGTCCTTTGGTTAATCTCTCCCACTTACCCACACCCTCCCCTACCTTCCCTCAGAGGTTTGAGCATCTGATCAATGCTTCTCTGTCTCTGGATATGTTTTTGTTCATCAGTTTATGTTGCTCATTATAATTCACAAATGAGTGAGATCATTAAAAACAGCCCTGGCTGGTTTGGCTCAGTTGATAGAGCATCGGCCTCTGAAATCAATAAAATATATTTGAAAAAAAACAAAAACACACAGTGGTACATCTACACAATGGAATACTATGCTGCTGTAAAAAGGAAGGATCTCCTACTATTTGCAACAGCATGAATGGAGCTGGAGAGCATTATGCTAAGCAAAATAAGTCAGTCAAAGAAAGATAAATAAGAGCCTTTGTTTTTTAAGAGGTTGGTGGTATTGGGTAACTAAGCTTTTGTCTCTGCATGTGATATAGTTTGCAGGCCCTTTGACGCTAGACAGGAAATAAAATCATAGAATTATGTTAATTCATATACTTACTTCCCATTTTAATTCAAAATTACCAGGTTTATTTTATTTCCCCCTTATTTTTATGTTTATAATTTCCTTCTCTAACAGTAAAAACCTTGGCTCCCATTATCCTTACTTAACATATCCACTTGCTCAACTAATAGCCATGTATGAGTTGGTAAGAACTGCCGTAAGAACAGGCCGGGTGGCTTAACAACAGAAATTTATTTCTCACAGTTCTGTGTACCAGAAGTCTGAGATGAGGGATTCGGCAGGATAGGCTTCTCCTCAGCGCTGTAAGGGAAGGGTCTGTGCAGGCCTCTCTCCTCGGCTTGCAGATGGCCATCTTCACTCTCTGTCTTCACATTGTCTCCCCTCGTTGCATGCCTGTGTCCAGGTTGTCTCTTCTTATGATTCTTTATATTGGACTAGGCCCACCCTAATTCCTTCATTTAACTTGATCACATCTGTAAGACCCTATTTCCTTAGTACTGAAGGTCATGACTAATATGTGAATTATGGGAGACACAATTCAGCCATAACACACCCAATTTCTTATTGTCACCCCAACCCCCTTTTCTGCCTGGCTATCCTCCTCACCTCTCTTGAACTGATAACCTGTGCTGGACTGCTGTCCCCCATTCTAGACGCTTTCTGTGTGATAAGCTCTGACACCCTTCAGAGACCACCTTTGAAATGTAACTGCCTGAACTCTAACATCCTGTGCTAGCCTGCACCTTAATGTGGATCGCCTCCTTATCCTACAGCAGGCTAGCCCTCCAATATGATGATTCTCCATATCCCTTTCAGGGAATTCTTTGTTTTAAGTATTGACAAAGAAGCCCAAAAGTTGACTAAGTATATGTTTGACTGTTGAACTATAATGCAACCCTAATATCCCTGAACTTTCACTAAATTCAGGACCTGAATGTCCAAAGAAGTAAAATCTTTGAAAGACAATGCTCCCAGTCCCAAGTCCGCTATTATGGAAAGAAATGACTATAATAGCACTTCCCAGACTTTCAAAGCAAAGGCTGCAAAACAAAATAACTGACTAAGGAAAGATTATTCACTGTCAGGTCAGGTGTTCCTTGTTATTTCTGTCCCTCAGGAAATCATGTGACCTTTTGTAGCATATGTTTATTATACACGCCTAGATCAAAACAACCTTGAGTGGACAGTTCTACTTTTTTTTTTTTTTTGCTTTGATCCTGCTCTTTTCCAAATAAGACATCTTACTATAATTGCCAGGTTGTCCTTTGCAGGTAGATAAATCTTCTGATCCACGTGGGTACTATACTATATATCACATACCTTGGTTTTGGAGTGAGAAGCAAAAACTGGATGAAGTTTTGGTTTCTTTTTCTTTTGTGTGAGGAATAATATTTTGAGCAGAGAGATAAATTCTGAGAATTCATGTAGAGAAAGGCTAAAGTGGGCCCTACCTGCTAGAGGGTTACTCATCTGACACAGTGGATAAGATGGTACAGAAACCCAGAGAACTTGAAAGCCAGTGAAAATATTGTGACACCAAGCATACAAACCATGAAACCTATCTGACCTATGGAAACCTGATATTTTTATTTCCTTATTTTAACATGAGGCTTATATTAACAGATTCAAGATCCTGATAATATTGTAATATTCAAAAACTATAACCATAAGTAAACAAAACTCGCACAAATAATAAAGCTTGTCAGCAGCTTTCAGTACCTCTCACTATTGAAAATTTCTTATCAAACCTTTTTGTGAAATATAAAACATGCCAAATTACGCATTAGACTTAACAGCATAGTTTACCAGGTATTCGTCACACCCTTTGAACACACTATGGTGTAGTTTTGCATTTCTTTTGAATATTATTTATAGAAGAATACTGTGTGTATTCTCTGGTGTATATTTTCAGCTTACAAAATGTTTGTGATACCCCATGCATGTGATTGCATGAAATTGTAGTTCATTTCTTTTTAATGTAAAATATATCACATTTTCTATTTGCATGATGGACATTGTTGTGTGCAGTTTTGGGCTTTAATAGGAAATGCTGGTATAAACATGACATGTTCTGTTAAGGATACACCCCAGGAAAAATACCTACATTAAAATGTATGTGTATTTTCAATTGTTTCCTTTCAATGAGGCCTAGAGCAACTTTTGTTTTTAGGAAAAAAATTATCTTGGAAGGAATCCTGAGAAATCAAGAGTCACAGTGAAGAGCTCATTAAGATCACTCGTTTGGACTCTTAGTACATCAGCTTGCAGGGAGGTGTGAATAGCCAGACTGCACATTGTTTGGCAAGAACTCCTGAAGCACGGCGAGGTACATACATAGGGCAGCAGTGGGTTAACACTTGTCTATTTAAGCCATTTCTAATTTTGTAGCTTTCACGTTAGCAAGCTTAAACTGCCTCTGCCCTCGAGCTATGAAAATTATTTCTGGAGATTTTTAAATTTTAAGTTATGTTTTTGATCCCTTGATTCATTATCATAGTCTTTTCATAGGTGACACTGTACTCCTAAGAGGTACAATACAAATCTTGCAAGATAAAACAGGGTTTCAAAATACTTCAAAGTCTGTGTCCAACTTCTAGAAAATAGTGCAGGTTGAATTGAAGTAGCAACTGGGATGTGTATCTAAGAAAAAGTGCAATTCAGAAAATCAAAACAAATGATAAAAATTCGTATAGCTCAGTGCCAATGATTAACAAGTTCTCAGATCAGAAACAAATATGAGGATTTTTCCTTTCCCCTTATAAATATTTTTAAAATACTGATTTTATATTAATAGTCATAGCAAATTGAAGCAATTAAGTTTTGGCTATGATTAATTTAACTCTTTTGACTAGTGACTTGCTTACACAGAATGTTCCCATCAGCGCAACGTACTGTTAAGACATATCATAAAACTGAAATTTATTAGTACAAACAAACTAGCCCAAGATTATTTAGTCTTTAAGAGGAAACTCATCTCAAACAGAGTCAATATTTAACTTGAGATGCTGATGTAATTGAATTGGCCTGTGATAATCTTTCAAAAATTAATTTAGCTATTTTTAACCTTAATGTAAAAGATAAACTCTAAGTAAAATTAATCAGGTGCTATTATATGGCACTTATGCTCTAAATATTTAGGAACTTTGAAAAACTATATGCTCCTAAGCAGTTCTGACCATCAAAATTCTAGATGAAGTATATTTTAAAGATTGAAAATATTCCTGTGCACTTCTAAACCACTTAGAATATTTTGAAAATGTAAGAATGTTTTTAGTAATGATAGACAAACTAAAAGAGAAAGAGTTTGATCTGGAGTCAATATTTAATAAATTTGATTGAATGAATTAATTAAGATTAAGAAAATCTTGGTTTTAATTAATCTTTTCTTATTCACTAGTCTTGAGACTCTGTATATTACATTTTAACATTTCTATGTCTCAATTTCCCTATTTCCAAATGAGGTTTTTGATCCTAGATACAGAATTGTAGCAGCAATCTTGAATATCTACCAATACATCCTGATAGATATTGGGCATTATTGTTGTTTTTATTTAATTATTTTCTTTTATTTTTTCCCCACCACCATTTTCCACCCTCTACACTCTTCCACCTCTACCACCACTTGCAATCACCACATTGTTGTTCCTGTCTATGAGTTCTCTCCCTCTCTCTTTCTCTCTCCCTCTCTCTTTCTCTCTCCATCCTCTTTTTTCTTGCTCAATCCCTTCATTCTCCCAATAGGCCTCTCCAACAGAACTGTCTGCCTGCTCTCTATTTATTGTTAACCTCAAGATTACCATCGTTTTAGTCATTCATTCATTTATTCAAAAAATATATATACACATTTACTATGTGCAAAACAAAAATCTTCAAAAGATGAAAATTTTGAAAGACAACTTCCATCATAGCTTTCTATATTTGTCATAATATTACTATATTATAAGTAATATAACTAGCACATATTCAAGGTAGGGCAAAGTAGGTGTATACTTGTGAGCATGGAAAACACAGAATTTATTCTGGAATTATATTTATTAATTATTGTATTATTTTCCATATGAACAAAGGTAAGCTTACTTTTGCCCCACCCTGTATAGTGATCTATGAGAAATAATCAATATGTTTGCACAGTGCCTGACACAGGGTGAGAAAGCGGTGATTTTTGTTTAAAGAATAAACTTTAGTTAACATTTATTTTATTATTGTTATTTTTTAAATCTTTATTGTGGAAGGTATTACATATGTCCCCTTTTTTCCTCCATTGACCTCTCGTATCCAGCCTCTGCCCCCCACCCCAGCCTTCACTACCCTATTGTCTGTGTCCATGGATTATGATATATGCATATAAGTTCTTTGATTGATCTCTCCCCACCCACCCATCCCTGTCTTCCCTCTGAGATTTATGATTACTATGCTTACATTTACATTTTCAGTGATATATTATGTATATTTAATGACAAAACTGAAGCTGCCCTACTTTGGGCACATCATGAGAAAGCAAGAGCTCTTTGAAAAATGGTAAATTTACCAGTTAATCTCAGTCTAAATATTCTGTATTTTGTTTTATCTGTGTAAAGTACCCAACTAGGTGTAAAGTATAGATGATTCTTAATTTCATAATTTATGGAGATATCCTATTGCTTGGTGATTTTTATTAATTCTTAATGTTCTTTTTAAGGTTTTTTGCTCTGCAGGTGTAACAGTTTTGCATACATGACTTGACATATTTTTTCCACTATTAGAAAGTTCTTAGTCATTATATATTCCAAGTACTGCTTTTACCATATTTATCTGATCAATTCTTTTCACATTCTAATCACATGTATGTTAGAACTTTCAACACATCCTAAATGTTTCTTTTGAGTTTTAAATGTTTTGTATTGTCTCATTTTATATTTTCTTTTTTTCCCTCCACCCACATGGTTCTGTATATCAATCTGTATCTGTTTATTAATTCTCTCTTTGGGAGTATTTTCATGTTAAAGTCATGGATTAGATATTTAGGTTTATTTAATATAATTTTTGGTTTAATAATTATTTTTCCAGACCCCCCTCCTTGTTCAGAAGTCTCCTCCTCTTTCCTATTATCATTATTTGTAGTGCCCTGCTGAAATTCTCAGCTTGCAACATATATTCTGGAACACATAGGTCACAGTCATTTTAAAAAAAAAAATTAATTTCTCAGATATCTGCATCCCTAGTGGATCTTATTCTATTTTCTTTTGCTCATTTTATTTTATTCCCTGATAATATTTTATTGAATGATGAATTATGTGCTAAAACTCATAATGATATTGAACAACTTGATATGAGATTTTCACCTCTTATGACAGCCCTCTCAATCCAATATGAGATTGTATTTCTTTGACACTGACTTTTAATCTTTGGAATTTTTTTTTAAAAAAAATTTAATTTCTGGATCCCTTTACTTATTAAGATATTTCCCTTCAGTGATATCAATAGAAAGCTTGGAGGTTTATAATTCTGTGTCTTGTTGGACAATTAACTTGACTTTTTATATCCACTTCTCTGTGAGATTACTAAGAGCTTATCTTGACTGCCCAGCTTCTTGACCACTAAAATGATTAGGGTTTTAATCTGGTCTGATAGTGAAATAGGAGGGTGAGTTTCAATTTTTGTAAGACCCAGCCCATTTTCAGTTATATTTCATTCTTGGAGATTAGCCTTCAAGGAGTCAGATGGCAACTATTGGCTGTTTAACGGGACCCTTTCACATTTGTGAGTTTTGAACCCTATTTTTTGTCTCCCTAATCCTGTATGACTGTGTGACATTCTCATTGCATTTTTCTCATTATAGAGTTAAACATTTTAGATATAACTTATAGAAGTTCAAAAACAAAACAAAACACCTTTAAATTGCTTTATCTCTCTGAGAACTTCCAAACTACGATTTCATAAGTACAACACACTTTTTTTTAGAACAACTCACTAAACATAGAAATAGTTTCTTTAAAACCATCCACTCTTTATATTGCAAACTTCTTCTCTCATCTACTTACATTTGAATTAATATGATACTCTTCTCTGCCTGACTGCACACTTGACTCAGTATATACTGTTTCTTAAATCCTCAGATTTCAAAAAAGGCAAGGGAGGAAAAAAATACGTGTTATGTGTGTATATTTAACTCTCCCTTTACCTTATTTTGTTTAAATAATAATAATCTTGTAATATCTCTCAGTCATCTGTTCCTATTTATTCCAACTGACACTACAGATATTTAAGGTCTTGTTTCACTTACCATAATATTTACATGGGTCCTTCACATGGTTTTCTGAGGACACATTTTTCCCCGTTTTTAATCCAGTTAATAATGCTTTTATTTTGTTCTTGCAGAATACTCCCCCTCCAATTAGGCCACTCAAGTGATAGAAATGTCATTAGGTCTCTTTTTAGATAAATAATGTCCATGTTTCTTAGCTAATCATTCAACCTTTATATAATCCCTATTTATATGTTTCATTGTATTTTCACAATTCTTCATGATACGTATTGTTTAAAATGCAGAACTAATGAATATTAGTTGTATTTGTGTATGAAAATTAGATAATGTAGTATTTTATTGGACTATGTAAAAATGTCTTCATATTCAACACTAGTTTCTCTTCCAAGAGCCTTAAAACACCAGCTCTCTCATCATGTTCCCCTTCAAAAAAACATTTTATATACATGACATTTTCCCATATATCTTCTAGAATGACTTTCTATCTTATTACTTAGTTGTTTATTTATGAATTTTATCTCCTCAATTTGTATATTTTTCAGAGAGCATACTTCATATTTGATTAATGCTTGTCTGTTCATGCCATTCAACATTGTGGCTTAAATCTTGCCAGAAACAATTTGTTTAATGAATGTATTTGTTTTCTATTGCAAAGAATTAGCAATAACTTGGCAGCTTAAAACAATACTACTCATCCTATCTAATAAAAGAAAAACATGGTAATTGGCGTACGACCGCTACACTTCCCATTGGCTAATCAGTGAGATATGCAAATTAACTGCCAGCCAAGATGGCGGCGAGCAACCAGGCAGCTTGAAACTAAAATGAGGCTTGCTTGCTTCAGTGATGGAGGACTCCAACGTTCCCTGCCTGCCTTGCTGGCCTCTGAGTCTGCAGTTTAAGAAACATTGTAACAAATATAGAAGCTAAACAAAACTCCAGAAACCAGCTTTCAGCGAGCTGGGATCTCAGAGTTGGAGTTATACATTGTTTCGATTATAGAAACTAAACAAACCAGATACCTTCTTTCAGCAGCAGAGGCCTCAGAGCTGGAGCCAGACTAAAGCTGGCCCCGAATAACAAAGAAAGAAAGAAAGGAACAGTTGGGAGCTTCAGTCCCAGCCTGAAAACAGCCTTCAGCCCCTCACCCAGACTGGCCAGGCACCCCAGTGGGGACCCCCACCCTGATCCAGGACACACTTCAGGGCAAAGCAGCCGGCCCCTACACGTGCACCAGGCCTCTGACTGTGAGAGGGCACAGGCCGGGCTGAGGGAGCTCCCCCTTCCCCCCATGTGCACAAATTTTTGTGCACCTGGCCTCTAGTTATTTAATAATTCTATAAATCAGAAACCCAGCTAAGCTCAACTGAGTCTCTGCTTAGAGTTTCACAAAGCTAGCATCAAAGTGTTGGCTAGGCTGGGATCAGATATGGAGTCTGGGGAAGCACGTTTCTGAGGTCATTCAAATGGCGGAATTTATTTCCATGATGTTGTAGGATTGGGGTTCCTGTGTTCTTGTTTGCTATCACCCATGAGGCTACTCTTAGCTTCTAGAAGCTGTCCAAATTATTTCTCACCTCCCCCCGCCCCCCACTCCTCCACCGCACACATACCATCTTCAAGACAGCTACCGTTTGTCAAGTACTCATTGTGCTCTGATTCTCTCTGACTTCTCTTTTCCACCAGGCGGGGAAATGTCACTACCTCTAGTTTACCTGATTACTCCGGCCCACTGAATTTCAGTTAATTTGAGAATTCAGTTACATCTTTAAAATCTCTTTGCCATGATACCTAGATTAATAGTTCAGTGAAGAATGAGGGAACAGAAATCTTTTAAAGATTATCCTTACAATTCCACCTACCACGATGAATAAAAGGAATTGTCATTATTATGAATCATATTTAAAAATTTCAATCCTTGGCTAAACAGGATCTTCATTTAATTTTAAATTTTTTTAATTTTAGTAGCATATTTATAATCTACATTATGTATTTAAAGTATTTGCTTTATTAGAGATTTAACTTATACTGTGAATTTAATTTTTTTCTAATTGAGCAAAACTTATAAAGCCTTATATTTGACTCATGAACTACTAATAATTAATTCAAATGAATAAATTTTTATCGTTTTGGAAAATACATTTGTGGAAAATAACACTAGTCTTATTGCCAGTTATAGGATGTGTTTGGTTTTTCTCTATGAAGTGTAAGAAGTGGCATAAGATTGTCAATATACTAACCATAGAATTTTACAAACTACTTTTAGGTACAAGATTCCTTGAATAAAGCTTAGGAGAGTGGTTATTATTTTCAGTGGATAGGGCAATAAATTACATCTCAATTAATTGTCCAGAATGATATCATGGGTACATGGCACAGTTAACACTTGAAACTGGGTCTTATTTTAGATTCAGTGCTCTTCCCACTGAATAATAACTATGAGGTATCACTTCGTATACTTATAAATTTATATGACACAAATAATTTTATTTCTTTGTAGGCCATGCCCCTGAGGAACAACAGCTATTTTAGTATACCTTCTTCAATTCCTTCCAGTTATAGTTACCTTAAAGTTGTGAGACATATTCTGGTCATATACTGTATCTTTAAATTTATATTT
Organism: Myotis davidii; assembly: GCF_000327345.1. NCBI lineage: Eukaryota > Metazoa > Chordata > Mammalia > Chiroptera > Vespertilionidae > Myotis > Myotis davidii. The sequence goes on from NW_006289214.1 coordinate 2,947,707, forward strand.
TTAAAGCTAAAAGGGTATACTTTCAATGAAATAAAGATAAATTATGTTGTATAGATGAAAGAACAATTACATTTTAATTAGGTCACAAGATCTACAGAATAAGTGTAGATTTTAAAAGAAAATAATGCTTTTAGGCCACAAAATATATATAATAAGATATACAAGAGACACTCAAAAATATACAATTTTATGTTATTCAGTATGGATAAACTATCTCTGCAATATTATACATGATTTACATTTTGATATTCATTAGCATTGTTGACTCTACAGCAGGTAGGGATTTCATAAGAAAAGGCCAAATCTAATGTTCACTTATTTCTTATTTTTTTTCAAAATTTAATGCTACTTATTTTATACTTCCTCTAGTAATTGTGCATACAGTGGAGTAAGAATTTCTACTATTTTTTAAACTAATGTTAGTCTTTCAACAGTGTCTGAGTTTTATCACCTGCTTGTTGTCTTCTTCCTGCTTTCCTAAACAATCATAACACTAACTAGGGGCATCCTCAGACTACATCTCCCCAGTGACATTAGTGATTATTGATTTTTTTCTTTTTTTTTTTCCATTGGCAAAGTGTAAACACTTCTGCAAAATAACTAAATAATTACAGTGGCCTTTTTAAACGGTGGTGCAATCTATCTCCTGAGTTTTCACTCTAGTCACTGAAATAAGACATCAGCTCAGTACTGTTACTTCTCTAACCCATGAGCATAGAGAATTAAAGAAAAGGAAAACAACAAAGACACACAAAAGTTTTGATTTTAAAATATCAAGACAAATTGATACAAAATTTATTATGTGGAAACAAATAAATTTTCAGTGTTTTGGGTATTTATTTACATATGTGTAGGTTTTTAACAGCTGAGGTCATAAAATAGGTGTTTTAGACAAGAATCTATGTATATAAAAGCTTAATATGCAAAGTGTCCCCTCAGGAGTTTGACTGGGAGACCGGGAGTTCGATCATTTGCTATGACATATGCTGACCACCAGAGGGCAGTATGGAATGAAGGAAGGCTCTGGCCGGCAGCCAGAAAGCCCCGATCAGCCTTGATTGCCGGCCATGCATAGGGACCCTACCCTTGCACGAATTTCATGCACTGAGCCTAGTTATAATTATAATGGACACAATTATTCTTCCAATTGACTATAGATCCTTAAGATGACATTTAAACAATTAGTTTTATAATTAAATGTATGCAATTAGTCAACAGTTAACAATAATTCTCTCAGCTGCAGGTGGACAAATTAACTTGATTGTACTTGTTAGTTCATAGAACAAAGCACAATATCTCATTGGATTTTGCAAGTTCTTGATTTTGTTTTATTATTTATTTATACTAGTGGCCCAATGCACAAAATTTGTGCACATAAAAAAGGGAATTAATTAGAGGAACTATTTTAATATTGCTATTTGCCCTTTCTCTATAATAGAAGTGTCAGAGATTAAAGAAAATTAGTAAAATGTATATGAAAATCTCCCTCCTATCAGAGTCTGGGGCATGCTGCAGGACCCAGAGTCAAGTCCCTACCCACCTGCGTGTGCCTTCAAATCACACAAGACCTAGACCTGGCCGGCCTCACCCCTGTCAAGCCCCTCAGGTCAGGGGGCGCAGCCTCAGGTCCCCCAGCCAGGACTCAGGGCCCCTGTCCCGGTGTGATGGTGTGATAGCGTGATGACATGGCGACCATTTGCATATTAGCTCTTTATTGTATAGGATATGCCATTAAACAATAAGCTTCATCCATTATCTTAATCATAGCAAACTTTGAATGTGTTTTTAAGTATATGTATTTTTATTTGCATAAATGTTTAAACTACATAAATTTAATTATAAAATGTATTTTTGTAGATATATGCCTTGCCTTGAAATCACACAAGACCAAGACCTGGCCGGCCTCATCCCTGTCAAGCCCCTCAGGTGAGGGGGCGCAGCCTCAGGTCCCCCAGCCAGGACTCAGGGCCCCTGTCCCGGTGTGATGGTGTGATAGCGTGATGACATGGCGACCATTTGCATATTAGCTCTTTATTGTATAGGATATGCCATTAAACAATAAGCTTCATCCATTATCTTAATCATAGCAAACTTTGAATGTGTTTTTAAGTATATGTATTTTTATTTGCATAAATGTTTAAACTACATAAATTTAATTATAAAATGTATTTTTGTAGATATATGCCTGGTCATCCCTAACCACTTGGTCTGCCTGCCTGATCGCCCCTAACCACTCGGCCTGCCAGCCTGATCACTCTTAACCGCTTGCTTGGGGCCAGCGCCAGCCCAGCAAGGGGCTGTCTGCCTACCTGATAACCCCTAACCACTTGCCAGCCTACCTGATTGCCCCTAACCTCTTGCTTGGGAGCAGGGCCAGCCCAGTGAGGGGCTGTGATGGTTCTGGTCTTTGGTCGTTCTGGTCGTTATGCGTATGGTAGCTGGCCTTTTATTATATAGGATATATTTACAATGGTGTACTGGTAAATGTTTAACTGTTCTCTGGGGGGAAATAAAGACTTGATTAGTCTTGTTTACTGGTTTTTATAGAATAGACACACTCACCATAGCCAAGTTCAAGATATAAACATGATGTCACAAAGTGCAACGTTGGTTAAAAATGTGCAATAGCAAGGATTATATAGTATTTTCACCATACAGGCCTAATAGACATAAATATCTCAAAAGCAGAAATAATAGTAAAACATAGTATAATAATTTGGCAGTGATGATATTTAAATATTTATTAGAGCTCTTTTATTATTGTTTATTTAATTTTGTTTATGTAGCTTAATTTTGAGTAGCGGTTGTATTAACAGCTATTTTAAATGAAATTTATTGGGGTGACATTGGTTAATAAGATTAATAACTATTAAATAAAATTTATGACAATGTTACAATAAACTTACATATACTTGTATGAGCTGATTTTTAGCACCCCATTTATTCTAGGACTGGAAAGTTTTCCAGAAAAGAAAATCTCAGCTAACTTAGCTATTTTTATAGTTTATGTAACAAGATAAATTGCCCAGAAGTTTCTAATTTAAAGAAAGTTGAGAGATTTCCTAAGATTTATGAAGTCAGTCATCCATGACAATATTTTTCTCCTTTAATGCCAATCATGATTTTATATATATATATGTTTGTATTGTTTTACTCATATCTTTATATTTATTTTTTCAGTCTTAAGTCAGTGATACCTTTATCTTCCTACAGTGCACAGAATTAATGAAAACAAACCACAAGATAATCAATCTTCATCAAACAGCAGTAACTCTTTAAAGATAGAATAAAACTGGAGCCAGAGCTGGAGGCTACTGGCAGCAGCTACACTCAAACGTGGACCCCCTGCTGCCCACATTTCACCCCTGACTTGTGGTTATGACAGATATCAGAGATTTCCAGTTATTTGTCTCAACAAAAAAATGTGAGCAAGAAGATGGTGGCAGATTGAGTTGAAGCTACACTGACATTCTCCCAGGACCAAACTGGAATTACTAGTACAGCTAAAATATAGAAAAACTATCCTGAATAACCAACTGAAGATGAGTTGGAGAGAATCCTTATACTGTTAACCAAGTACAGAAAATGGAGACCACAAAGAGACTGGTAGGAAGTGCAGATGCCTGAGAGGGCTGGCCAGGCTCCCACAGACAACAGTTGAAGCACCAGAGGGATTTGGGGTATAAAACCCAAGGTAGGCCCCCTAGCCCAGAGCAGGGCTACTGCTTGTTTACTGGTTTTTATAGAATAGACACACTCCCCCAAGGTAGGCCCCCTAGCCCAGAGCACCAGAAATGAGAAAGGTGCCTACATAACATCTGGATGTGAGAAATGAGAAAGGTGCTTACATAACAACTGGATGTGAAAAGTAGCAGGGGCTTCTGTCCGCCAGGGGGAGACTGCTGGAAATCCAGGCACCCTTTTACAGGGCCAATGGACATAATTCTATGTGCCCTTACTGACCTTAGGCTCTGGAAGTGGAAAGACAGAGTGGACAAGAGCTGTGAGAGGAGAATCCATGGCTGGTGGCACTGGGCTCACTTAGCCTCTACATCCTGGTACCATAAGAGTCCTAAACCAAATACAATGCATTATATCACTGAGCAAAAGCAGAACAAGCTCATGGTTTACAATAACTGTTTCCAAATTGTTTGAAATTTTTTACCTTGCTCAAATCTATATATTCATTATTTATTTCATATTGAAAAAAATAGTGATTTTTTTTCTCTGTAATTCTTAATTCAGTAGAAGTACTAAAGCTTGAGGAAAGAAATAAAAGAGGAATAATAAAAATAAGTGAAAAGAACTGATTTTTTCAAGGATAGGCATTATACATATTTACTTAATAAATTTGAGGTGTGCTATTTCTGTTAAAGTAAATATACTCAATCACTAATGTAATCTTTGAAATAATTAAAGAAAGAATTCCCAAGGCACATTTTCATTTTTTTAAAAAAAAATCAAATATAAAAGAAAGTTAAATGTTGAAATTAATAGATTAAAATATGTTTTTGTTAATAAGATATTAAGCATAAATCTCAATTGTCACAATGGAAGCTCTAGAACAAAAAAAGTAAATTTAATATCAGTGATATAAATCATAGTAACATTACATTCACAAAACAGAAGATTTAAATACATTTTGCAACTCAGTAGTACAGAGAAGTCTGGGTTGATTTAAGTGCTAATAAAACTATGACTAATTAGATGTGAGGACCAGGCAGAACACCAAATAAATTTAAGGATGTTTAAGCCAATCCTTGCTCACTTAGCAAGGCAGATAGAAGATAATGCTGGTCCCAGGAGAAACAGGGTCGTGTGTGTGGTCATACAGGCGGGTGCCTGAGTCCAAAAATGAAAAAGCCCCTGGTATCCTCATATCTGTACATATAGATCTACCTCATTGAATTTAGTAATTTAATAGGTGACATAGAGATTTTATAATTAAAAGCATATTTAATTAGATGCACAACATCTTCTGATGTGATTGCATAATAGACTTTCATATGCCTAATACAGCAAAACCAACCTTTTTTTCTTTTTCTTACTTTTGTTGTTGTTTCCAGCAGATCAATGTATTGAACACAGCGGTTGGCTCATAGAAGCTCAAGTCAGAGGAAGGTGGACTACTCTGGATTGCCAGGGTCGTGTGTGTGGTCCTACAGGCGGGTGCCTGAGTCCAAAAATGGAAAAACCCCTGGTATCCTCATATCTGTACATATAGATCTGGACTACTCTGGATTGCTGATGTTTTGAAAGTTTTATTCAGTCTTTGAGAGATAAGGATATGATCTCAAATAAAACTTTTCACAACCCTATTGTACTTTATTTATCTTCTAAGTAGAGCCCCTTGTCAGCCTTTGATCCTACTTCACTAAAGTTTCCAGTAATTCAGTTGTCCCAGAGCGATACATTCTACATTCCTGTAATTGCAAACCAGCTGGTAGAACTTCAAGAGACCAACAAAATACACCTTAAAAGGCTGTTTTAAAAACAATTAGTTGCTAAATTACACTCATTCCCCTCACCATTTGAAATATTCTGCATATAAAACATGCCCAGGATTACCTAATTAAAATAGAGGAGAAAAAATTACCTTGCAATTTACCTTTTGGCAAAAGCATATTTTTATAGTGATCCTGCAGCTGTATTTTTCTCTCTAGTGCCTTTTCCTAACAAACTGTATGCTGTATTCAATAATCCTTTCACCTGTAGGTCTGTTGGGCACTGCTAATAATAACTAGACCTTTGCTATTTGTAGAGAAAGCAGCTCAGTGAAAATGGGGTCAGGAAAATCTCTTTCTCAATGGATGCACAACTTCCTACGGAAAAGGAAGGAGGGTACTAAAGTTCTCTTCTTAATATAGAGAAACCTAATTTATAGCCACTTGAATTCCATTTGATTATTTTTATAAAATAAAATATATTATATATTTTATAATATCAAAAGTACATTATGTAGAATCATGTTTCAAAGGGAATATTTTAGGCATAAGATGTTTAAAATATGACTGTGGAAGTTTTTATTAATCATTATGTAAATGATCCGTTATTTATATGCTTGTGCCTAAATTACACTTTTCTCTCCTCAATGGAAGGTTTAAGTGGAGGTTAATTGTGGTTAAGGATATAATATGACTCTGACCTAAGGAAGTAGGAGGGGGGGGATTTTATGTAATTTGATACTCTGGTGACATTGCTCTGTAAGTTTTTCTGATATGTTCATTTTTTGAACATTTTAACATTTTAAAGATTTTTATAATGCAAATTTACTGCATTGGTATGAATTTCGGACATGATGGATGACTGGGGCAAAACTAAATGGACTGATCAAGCTTAGTTGAACCTTCCCAATAATGAGAAAAACAGTTTTATTGGTTTTTACCCAGGGTTTTGTTGAACATCTAGTGGCAGGAACTCAGCAAACTGTTTTCAAATTTCCATGAAAATTATGTTTGGAGACTATGAATGATACAGATTTAAATATATATGTATATTTGCAATATTATTCCCTAGGTTTTCATAGGGTCTGCTTTATAAAGATGTTTCTAGTTCAGATTTGCTATGATATCTTGTTTACAGTATTTTATATTTAATACAATCAACTGATTATTATTTTTATTTAAAAGGCAAGAGATAATCTAAGAATATAGATACTTGTTTAATCTTTCTAATGTGCATATTTAATCTTGATTATAGCAAGAGATCATTGCATGAAAACCTTAAGATAAAAGCATGTACAGTACATTATGAGATTTATGTAGAATTTCAAAACTATAGGGACCTTTTATCTAGTGTACTTAATTTAGTGTAGCTGTTTTCTGTGAAAATGTCCAAGTATCTGTTTGAAGTATTATTCCTCCATATATATTTACATATGCACTAAATGAACATAAATTTTATATAATATAATTTTAGCCAAATAATACTGTATTCTTAAAATTCAAGTAATCCATACTCAATTAAATGAACAGTTTAGCAATTTCATAAGAAATCTGAGTAATGTGAGTAAAAATTAATTCTTCTCAAATCTAATTTTTCTTAAAAGCAGACTTTTTTTGCTTGCATTTTCCAGATGATTTCACAATTTTTTAAATATTTTTAAGAGTATGAAAATGTTGGCTTTGAAGATGAGTGATTTTTTTTCATAAAAAGGACCAGAAAAAAACAATATTTATGTCAATGAAAACAAAAATTAATTTTTAGTGCACACTTTATTTTGATATTTAGATTAACATTATCATATGTTAGTCAAACATTAATGAATAGTGGTCAAGAGTGCGTATATAGAAATTAAATAGCTCCAGGTTCCAGCTCAAGCTCACACAGAAAAATATCGCACTCAATTGTCTCCCACATAGTGAGAAAAATTGTATAGTGATTATTTTTCATTTTGGTGGTGAATAGATGACAATCTTTGTTATCATTGAGCTTAGGAAAGTAAACCTACATATGTGAACACATTGTGTGAGCTTTGTTTGCTTATCTTTTACAGGCAGCCAAAGGATTTCTAATGTCATTTAGATAACTGCAGTTTCAAATCTCCCAGTGTGCCTTGTTTAGCATCTTTTGAAAATAAATGAAGAAAAATTTAAAAAGTATTCGAGTGCCTCTTTTCTTCTTTTTTTTAAAAAATTATTTTGTTATTTTCCTCTCTTTCCTAAATTTTGTTATTTTTTTCCTCATAATGTTACAGACTACCATGAAAAGGAAAAAATACCTTTGGAGTAAGAGGGATTAACCTGTCTTTGAAGAGAAAAATAGTACTTATGAAATGGATTCAGGGAAAAATAGTAATGTTCCATTTGGAATAGGTTGTCTTTCTTCCCTAACATATTTATAAAGAGATTTTGAGCACATTCTTTGGAAGATATGTCATTAAATTTCTTACTTTGAATTTTCAAACCAGAACCTACTACAAACTCTGCATTACAAGAGGAAATGTGTGTGTGTGTGTGTGTGTGTGTGTAACAATTTGTTTTGTCACCAAAATGGACTGAAGATGCAGAATTAGAAATCTAATCAGGAATGTAAATGGACTTATTAAGAAGATAGGCAATATGATAAATGACCATTTCATTAGAAATATCTACCAGGTATAATAATAGCAATAAGAATAATTACTGGGAGCAGCGGTTATAAGGAGATCCACCATACATTGTATTACTGACATTTTGTTGTTGTTCTTGATATATAACAGCAATTTTCAACCAGTTTGCCACAAGAATTTTTAAAACTTATGACACCTGACCTATTTTCCCTTAAATGGTCAAATAATAAAATGACCAACAGACAACACAATAGCTGTCCAGTGTGAATGAATCAAAATTATACATATTTTTGTCATATTGGCAAAAAGCTATATTTTTGTTGTACCACAAAATTTTATTAATTATGTTTATGTGTGTCATGAGATTAAAAAGGTTGAAGCTTGCTGATATATAAGATTTCCTCACAAAACTTGATTTTGGAGAGGTAGATTTGAGCAGATATCTATTCAGTTTGAGGTTAGAGACATTAATTAGTCTTTCTTTAAAAGTTCATAATATATATTTTTCTTTAACATTTGTACTTTAAAAATTTTTATTAATATCTCAAGCATTGCCATCACCACTTATTAGCACATTTGTTTTCTCCTTCTCTTCTTTGTTCTTTCTCTTCCTTCTCAGCCTCCTCCTCCTGCTCCTCTGTTGCCCCTCTCCATTCTCTCAGCAGTGAGTCTAGAAAGGTTAATGGACTGAGCAGAGAGATTCAGAATTAGTTCATAGAACTGGGTAAGCTAGAAATAGGACTAATGACTTTAGTCCACTTTAATTCATTTTTCCTTCACATTAACAGCAATGAGAGGCTTCAGGTCAAGATGGCAGCATAGGTAAATGCAGCACTCACATTCTCCCATGAGGACATCAAAATTACAACTAGACTACAGAGCAACCATTTTTCAGATCCTCCTGAAATCTAGCTGAACAGAAGTCCTACAACTAAGGATATAAAGAAGAATATACTTGGAGACTGGTAGGAAGGGTGCACATGAAAAACAAGCTGGTTCTACACCCACATGTGGTGAATAAATACCCAGGGGCATATCTTGGCTGCAGAGGTCCCCCCTTGAGGTGTGATGGGTCCCAGCTCCATTCTAGGCCCCCCTCCAGCCCAGGTTTCTGGAGCAAGGTAGGTAAATTTCCATAACTTCTGACTGTGGAACCCACCAGGGATTGTGGCTAAGACAGAGGACTTCTGGATTCCTAGGTATTGCTTTTAAAGGGCTTGCACACAAATTAACCAGGACTTACTCACTCTGAACTCCAGCAGTGAGGCAACAGCTCTAAAGGCACCAAGACATATAAGGAGGAACTGAATTGTCTGGCATCAGGGAAGAGTTGCAAGGGCAGCTTTCTCCCAGACAGAAAGCTAACAGAGGCCACTGTTTCTTTTTTTAGCTCTTCCCCCACAGAACCAGCTGGCAGGGACCATATTTGATTCTCTATCAAACTGGCTAACACTGTTCACCCCACTCCTGGTCATTACCTCAGACCCTGCACCACACATTATTGGGGCCCACTCAAGCTCCATTGCCAGTGGCTTTCCCATATAAATAGCCTGTCTTAGTTTTGGTTGGTCCTGAAATCTCTCAAACAAGCAGCATCTAGCTTTGGTGTGCCCCATACATCTGGCCTAACACTAGTGGCAGCCAGCCTTACTTCTTAGTTTGGCCTCTGTGGGTCACCTCCAAGCCAAGCACAAGTAGAAGCCATCTACAGATGGCTTTGTAGCTCATAATGATGGTCCTGGATAAAGCACAGGTGGCTGCTGATCATGGCCTACAACTCCCAGGAGGCCCCAGAGAGTGCACGTCCATAAGCACCAACCAACCACCTCCAAAAGTGACACAAGGGATGGAATCAGTGAACACCAGAGCCCCACTGAAGCAATTCCTGCTCCATGAGTTTGGTCTCTGAGCAGATAATCTTCCGTGGTCTTTTCAGCCAGCCCTCAAAGCTGATCAGCCTGTGATTAAATTCCTCCCATTGAGGTGCCAACAGCAAGTGAGGTTTAACTATAACAGGAGGATATACATAACCCATATTGGGGAGCATACTGAGAGGGGCCAAGTCGGGTGATCAGGGAGACTGTGCAACTGGACCCTTTAGGACACCTACTACATAGGGCCACTCTACCAAACCCCAGATACATAGCAGCTCTACCTAATTCAAAGAACAAACACAGGGAGGCAGTCAAAAAGAGGAGAAAAAGAAACATGCCCCAAATGAAAGAATGGAACAAAACTTCAGAGAAAGAACTAAACAAAATGGAGACAGCAATTTAAATTATTGTCACTAGGCTTGGATACACAGTGCAGAGTTCCCTATACCACTTTCGATTAGTGCATTCAGAGCCAAGAAGGATCTGGAAAGATTAACTTCTCTAGAGGCATCCCTTTACATCAGGCCTCGTTTTGCTCTGGATAAGTTAATTTTATAAATGCCAAATAGTATGAAGGTACTAGGAATGCTTGTGCTAAAAATACTCTGTCTTTAGGAGTGAAGGGTGCTTAGCACATCAAGAAGCACCTGTAGTAATTAATTATATGCTTGGGGGTCATAGGCCAAGAGCTAGGTTCAAATAGTAAAAACAAACAAACAAATACAATAATTACAACAACAAAAAAGACACTTAAGAAATGTTGAAGGCAAACTATATTCTTTTGCTTTTAAGTAATGGGAATCACAATTTGAATTAGAATAGCACTGCAAACCTCTCTCTAACCTTCTAACTCACTCCTCCACAGGAGAGAAAGAGTGACTTCTCAATATTTGGTGTAATTTATGATCAGTATTCTCATTTACCTGCTAAAATAGAATGAATTTGTTATCATAGGCAGCTAGGAGTTAACAAAAGAGAAGGGAGCTAGATTGGCTGGACCTAATTTAGTCTGGAAGTTACAGTTAATCAGGCTTGGAAGTTACAGTTTCAGACACCCCAGAGAATAGCCAAATCCCATCCATGAGGATTAACATCCTTCTTTCACTTCCTCAGAGAGAGAAAGGACTGGGTATCCCATCTACCCAGGTACAATAGGTCCAAGGGCCTGGACTATGGGAGGTGGGGAGGGACAGGCAAAAAAGGGGAAATTTCTTTCTTTTATTTTGATTAATTAAATCTTTATTGTTCAGATTATTACATCTGTTCCTCTTTTTTCCCCCACAACTCCCCTCCACCCAGCTCCCACCCCACCCTCCTCCCTCACTCCCCACCCACTGTCCTCATTTCTTTGTGAGGCGTAAGTGCAGCAGGATCCAAGATGATTACCACAGAGGGAATGTATCTAGTTTGGGAAAAGGATTGGAGGAGGACATGAAACCCCAGAAGACCTAGGAAAGAGATTGGATGGGGAACTACTTAACACAATTACTACAAGGACCAAGAAAGAGATCAGTTTGAAAGGTTTGCCCCTTTCAAGCCTGAGACAATATAATTAAAGCTTAACAAAGCCTGGCTGGGTAGAATGTGCTCTCCCATTTGTCTGCATGTTCTTTATTGCAGCCATTCGAGCCCAGCAGCCATGCAGGCCCAAACTTGGGTGGGCTCCAAGCATGGGCCTGGGTGCGGCAGCACAGCGCAGGAAGAAGTGCAGCCGGGAGCAGAGACTGAGCTGGACTAAGCTTTGGCAGGGACTAAATTGGATGCCCTGCCAGCGTCAGGTAATGGACCCTGGTCCTTCTTCTGTGCTTGGTGAAGACTAGACTGCCCTTCTTACACAGCGGGACGGGGCTGAGCCACCTGGTTGTGGATGAGACACTGGGCAACTGGGGACAGTCCTTTGTGTTTGCTCCAGCTCCAATAAATCTTCCCACTACATCTCATCCTCCCATGTGTGGGTCCCCAAAATGCTTCTCTTGTGACTCCAGGGAAGAACCCTATTTCCACCGGTAACAGATTCATCTGTAAAACTCAAGGTCATTTGCTTGTATAACCAATCTATATCTTACAA